>NW_026990302.1:0-7000 GCF_963921805.1 Phalacrocorax carbo | reverse complement strand
CCCCATGTCCCCCCCCTTCTCCCCCCAAGCCCCCCCATCTACCCCCCCACCCCCCCGTGCCCCCCCCATTCCCACGTGCCCCCCCACCCCATGTCCACCCCTGCCCCCCCCAAGCCCCCCCATCTACCCCCCCATTTCCCCCCGTGTCCCCCCCATATCCATGTCCCCCCCGTTCCCATGTGCCCCCCGACCCCCCCATGTCGTCCCCCCCATGTCCCCCCTCCCCAACGCCCCCCCCCCATCCCTACCTGCCACCCACGTGCTGCTGGGAGGGGGCGCTGGGCAGGGTCCCCATCCCCTCCCCCCCCAGCTCGGGGGGGCCCTGGGGGGGCCCCGAGGGGATCCCCTGAAGCGGGGGGGGGTCCCAGCGCCCGCCCCCCCCCCTCAGGGCAGGGCCCCATGTCCAGGTAGCAGCGTTCGGGGGGGGGTTCGGGACCCGGCTCCCCTCGCTCGGGCAGGGGGTCCCCGAAAGCTCCCCCTCCTCCTTGGGGGGGCTCTTTTCGGGGGGCCCCCCCCGGCCCCCCCTTGTGGCGCCAGGGCACCCAGCAGAGCTTCCAGGAGACGAAGAGGGAGACCCCCAGGAGCACGATGCCGCAGAAGGTGACGATGACCGAGAGCAGGCTGACGGACACCTCTGGGGGGGACGGACACGGGTGGCTCCCATGGGGCACCCCCAAACCCGGGGGGAGGGGCCCAAACCCGGGGGGAGGGGCCCAAACCCGGGGGGAGGGGCCCAAACCCGGGGGGAGGGGGGCTGAAATCTGGGGGAGGGGGGCTAAAATATACACGAGGGACCAGCAAAATCTGGGGGTCCTCACTGAGATCTTGGGGGGGTCCCTGGGGGTCCCCAAAAACCACCCCGGGGGTCCCCAAAACTCACCCTAGGGCCCATCGCCCTCCTGGGGGGCCCCAAAACCCACCTGGGGGGCCCCAAAACCCACCCTGGGGCCCAGCACCCACCTGGGGTCCCGCCACCCTCCTGGGGGTCCCCAAAACCCACCCAGGGGTCCCCAAAACTCACCCGGGGGGCCCAGCACCCACCTGGGGTCCCGCCACCCTCCTGGGGGTCCCCAAAACCCACCCAGGGGTCCCCAAAACTCAACCGGGGGGCTCAGCACCCACCTGGGGTCCCGCCACCCTCCTGGGGGTCCCCAAAACCCACCCAGGGGTCCCCAAAACTCACCCGGGGGGCTCAGCACCCTCCTGGGGTCCTGCCACCCTCCTGGGGGGTCCCCAAAACCCACCCGGGGGGCCCAGCACCCACCTGGGGTCCCGCCACCCTCCTGGGGGTCCCCAAAACCCACCCGGGGGTCCCCAAAACCCACCCGGGGGGCTCAGCACCCACCTGGGGTCCCGCCACCCTCCTGGGGGGTCCCCAAAACCCACCCGGGGGGCCCAGCACCCACCTGGGGTCCCGCCACCCACCCTGGGGTCCCCAAAACCCACCCGGGGGGCCCAGCACCCACCTGGGGTCCCGCCATACCTCTGGGGTCCCCTCTCCCCTTCTAGGCCCCCCCACCCCCACCCCCCCTCCTCCCGCCCCCCCCCCCCAAAAAACTGGGGATCCCAACTCTGGGGGTCTCATCCTTTTGGGGGGGGGGTCCTTCCCCTGGGGGGTCTCATTTCTTGGGGAGGTCCCCATCCTGGGTGCCCCCCACCCTGGGGGGGGGGTGTGTCCCATCCCCGGGGGGGGGGTCCCATCCTTGGGGGGTCTCATCCCTGAGGGGGGGTTCCCATCCCATCCCTGGGGGGTTCCCATCCCTGGGGGGGTCCCATCCTTGGGGGGTCCCATCCCATCCCTGGGGGGGTCCCATCCCTGGGGGGTCCCATCCCATCCTGGGGGGGGTTTTCCATCTCTTGGGGGTCCCATGCCGGCTGGGGGGTCCCATCCTTGGGGGTCCCATCCCATCCCTGGGGGGATCCCATCCCTTGGAGGGGGTCCCATCCCATGGGGGTCCCACCCCATCCCTGGGGGGATCCCATCCCTGGGGGGGGTGGTCCCATCCCTTGGGGGTCCCACCCCACCCCTGGGGGGGTCCCATCCCTTGGGGGGGGTGGTCCCATCCCATGGGGGTCCCACCCCCATCCCTGGGGGGATCCCATCCCTGGGGGGGGGTCCCATCCCTTGGGGGTCCCATCCCATCCCTGGGGGGATCCCATCCCTTGGAGGGGGTCCCATCCCATGGGGGTCCCACCCCATCCCTGGGGGGATCCCATCCCTGGGGGGGGTGGTCCCATCCCTTGGGGGTCCCACCCCATCCCTGGGGGGATCCCATCCCTGGGGGGGGTGGTCCCATCCCTTGGGGGTCCCACCCCATCCCTGGGGGGATCCCATCCCTGGGGGGGGGTGTCCCATCTCTGGGGGGATCCCATCCTTTGGGGGGGGGGTGTCCCATCCCATGGGGGTCCCACCCCATCCCTGGGGGGATCCCATCCCTGGGGGGGGTGGTCCCATCCCTTGGGGGTCCCACCCCATCCCTGGGGGGATCCCATCCCTGGGGGGGGGGTGTCCCATCTCTGGGGGGATCCCATCCTTTGGGGGGGGTGTCCCATCCCTGGGGGGTCCCACCCCACCCCTGGGGGGGTCCCCCCGGGCCCCCCGCCCCCCCCCGGTGCTGACCGCCGTCCGAGGGCCGGGGGTGGCCGCGGTGGCGCAGGAGGTCGGTGAACTCGAGGCACTTGTCGTGGGGGGGGCGGGCGCGGGGGGCGAAGCAGAGCTCCTGCACCAGCCGCAGGGCGCTGCGGCACACGTCCTCCTCGTAGTCCCCCGACATGGCCGCCTGCGCGCGCACGAGCTCGCACGACCCTCGCACGGGGCCCTCGCACGACCCCCTCGCACCCCTGTTCTATGGACCCCCCGCACGGCCCTCGCACGGGGCCCTCGCACGGCCCCCTCGCACGACCCCCTTGCACGACCCCCCCGCACGGCCCCCTTGCACGACCCCTTCGCACCCCTGTTCTACGGACCCCTCACACGACCCCCTCGCACGACCCCCTCGCACGACCCCCTCGCACCCCTGTTCTATGGACCCCCTCGCACGACCCCTCGCACGAGCCCCTCGCACCCCTGTTCTACGGACCCCCCACACGACCCCCTCGCACAGCCCCCTCGCACGAACCCCTCACATGACCCCTCGCACGACCCCCTCACACGAGCCCCTCGCACGAGCCCCTCGCACGGCCCCCCTCGCACCCCTGTTCTATGGACCCCTCGCACGACCCCTCGCATGACCCCCTCGCACGACCCCTCGCACGAGCCCCTCGCACGAGCCCCTCGCACGGCCCCCTCGCACCCCCTGTTCTATGGACCCCCTCGCACGACCCCCTTGCACGACCCCCCCGCACGGCCCCCTTGCACGACCCCTTCACACGGCCCCCTTGCACGGCCCTCGCACGACCCCCCCGCACGACCCCCTTGCACGGCCCCCTCGCACGACCCCCCTTGCACGGCCCTCGCACGGCCCCCCTCGCACCCCTGTTCTACGGACCCCTCGCACAGCCCTTGCACAACCCCCTCGCACGGCCCCCTCGCACCCCTGTTCTACGGACCCCTCGCACGACCCCCTCGCACGACCCCCTCGCACGACCCCCTCACACGACCCCCTTGCACCCCTGTTCTACGGACCCCCCACACGACCCCCTCGCACAGCCCCCTCGCACGACCCCCCTCACACGACCCCTCGCACGACCCCCTCGCACCCCTGTCCTATGGACCCCCCCGCACGACCCTCGCACGACCCCCTCGCACGACCCCCTCACACGAGCCCCTCGCACGAGCCCCTCACACGACCCCCTCGCACGACCCCCTCGCACCCCTGTCCTATGGACCCCCCCGCACGACCCTCGCACGACCCCCTCGCACGGCCCTCGCACGACCCCCTTGCACGGCCCCTTCGCACCCCTGTTCTACGGACCCCTTGCACAGCCCTTGCACGACCCCCTTGCACGGCCCCCTTGCACGACCCCCTTCGCACCCCTGTTCTACGGACCCCTCGCACGACCCCCTCGCACGACCCCCTTGCACGGCCCCCTCGCACCCCTGTTCTACGGACCCCTTGCACGGCCCTTGCACGACCCCCTCGCACGGCCCCCTTGCACGACCCCCTCGCACGACCCCCTTGCACGGCCCCCTCGCACCCCTGTTCTACGGACCCCTTGCACGGCCCTTGCACGACCCCCTCGCACGGCCCCCTTGCACGACCCCCTCGCACGACCCCCTTGCACGGCCCCCTCGCACCCCTGTTCTACGGACCCCCCGCACGAGCCCCTCGCACGACCCCCTCGCACGGCCCCCTTGCACGACCCCCTCGCACGACCCCCTCGCACGACCCCCCTTGCACGACCCCCTCGCACCCCCCTTCTACAACCCCCTCACGTGACCCCTTGCATGACCCTTCGCACGCGTGGGCACAGTGGGGTGGGGTTGGGGGGGGGGTCGGGGGTTTGGGTCGCGATTGTGAGCAGCGGCAGGCGTGATCACGAGTGTGAGCGGGGTCGGGAGCGTGCAAGGGGGTTGCGGGGGGCGCTGGCGCTCACGGGGGTGCACGGGGATGTGGGTGTGCAAGGGCCGAGCGTGCAAGGGCCGGGTGTGCAAGGTCTGAGTGTGCAAGAGTCAAGTGTGCAAGGTCTGAGCGTGCAAGGGCTGGGCGTGTGAGGGTCACGCGTGCAAGGGCTTGTGCTCACACTTGTGCCCCGGGGTTGCATGACAGCCCCGCACACGCGTGTGCAAACCCTCCCCCCCCCCCCCCCGGTCCTCGTGCAAAGCCCTCGTGCGATGACGTCACCTGCTGGGCGGCTCCTGGGTGGGGCCGGGGGGGTCAGCGGGGGCCGGGGGGGGGCGCGGGGGCGAGGCGGGGGCGGGGCGGGGCCATGCGACACGAGGGCCCGTGAGCGCACGAGGCGGGGGAGGGGCCCTCGTGCGACGGCGCCTGCGGGGAAAGAGCAGAGCAGTGGGGCTGCCCCACAGGTGCGCCCGCGCCCACGGGCCCCCGGAGGGAGCCCCCAGCCCCACAGCGGCCCCCCAGCCCCACAAGTGCCCCCCCAGTCCCCCAGCGGCCCCCAAGCCCCACAAGTTCCCCCCCCAGCCCCACAAGTGCCCCCCCAGCCCCACAAGTAACCCCAACCCCACACGTGACCCCCCCCACATTGACAGTTGCCCCCAGCCCCCCTATATCTGCCCCCCTGCACCCCAAAACCTGCACCCCCGGCACTGCAGCCCCCCCAGCTCTGCCCCACACCCAAAGGCCCCATGTCCATCCCCCCCCCACAGGCCCTCCCAAACCAGCCCCCCCACCCCTGTACCCCCAGACCTGACCCACAGCCTGGGCTCCCCCAAACCTGCCCCCAATACCCGCCCCCCACCCCTGCACCCCCAAACCTGCCCCCAATACCCGCCCCCCCACCCCTGCACCCCCAAAACTTGCCCCCAATACCCGCCCCCCACTCCTGCACCCCTAAAAACAGCCCCCCAATACCCGCCCCCCCACCCCTGCACCCCCAAACCTGCCCCCAATACCCGCCCCCCCACTCCTGCACCCCTAAAAACAGCCCCCCAATACCCGCCCCCCACTCCCGCCCCCCACTCCTGCACCCCCAAAACCTGCCCCCCAATACCCGCCCCCCAACCCCTGCACCCCCAAACCAGCCCCCCAATACCCGCCCCCCCACTCCTGCACCCCTAAAAACAGCCCCCCAATACCCGCCCCCCCACTCCTGCACCCCCAAAACCTGCCTCCAATACCCGCCCCCCCACTCCTGCACCCCTAAAAACAGCCCCCCAATACCTGCCCCCCCACCCCTGCACCCCCAAAACCTGCCCCCAATACCCGCCCCCCCACTCCTGCACCCCCAAACCAGCCCCCCAATACCCGCCCCCCCACTCCTGCACCCCCAAAACCTGCCCCCAATACCCGCCCCCCCACTCCTGCACCCCTAAAAACAGCCCCCCAATACCTGCCCCCCCACTCCTGCACCCCCAAACCAGTCCCCCAATACCCGCCCCCCCACTCCTGCACCCCCAAAACCTGCCCCCCAATACCTGCCCCCCCACTCCTGCACCCCCAAACCTGCCCCCAATATGCGCCCCCCAACCCCTGCATCCCCAAACCTGCCCCACAGCCTGGGCCCCCCAAATCAGACCCCCAATACCCGTCCCCCCACCCCTGCACCCCCAAACCAGCACCCCAATACCCCCTCACCCCTGCACCCCCAAAACCTGCACCCCCCTGCACCCCCAACACCGGCCCCCCAATACCTGCCACCCCATCCCTGCACCCCCAAAACCGGCCCCCCAATACCCGCCCCCCACCCCTGCACCCCCAAACCTGACTCACAGCCTGGCCCCCCCCCAAACCAGCCCGCCAATACCTGCCCCCCCACTCCTGCACCCCCAAACCAGCCCCCCAATACCTGCCCCCCCACCCCTGCACCCCCAAACCAGCCCCCCAATACCCGCCCCCCCACTCCTGCACCCCCAAACCAGCACCCCAATACCCCCCCCACCCCTGCACCCCCAAAACCTGCACCCCCCTGCACCCCCAAAACCGGCCCCCCAATACCTGCCACCCCACCCCTGCACCCCCAAAACCGGCCCCCCAATACCCGCCCCCCACCCCTGCACCCCCAAACCAGACTCACAGCCTGGCCCCCCCCCAAACCAGCCCGCCAATACCCGCCCCCCCACCCCTGCACCCCCAAAACCTGCACCCCAATACCTGCCCCCCCACTCCTGCACCCCCAAACCAGCCCCCCAATACCCGCCCCCCCACCCCTGCACCCCAAACCTGCCCCCCAATAGCTGCTCCCCCACCCCTGCACCCCCAAACCTGCCCCCCAATACCCGCCCCCCCACTCCTGCACCCCCAAACCTGACACAGCCTGGGCCCCCCAAAACCAGCCCCCCCATACCTGCCCCCAAAACCCGCACCCCCCGCACCCCCAAAAGCAGCCCCCCAATAACCGCCCCCCCACCCCTGCACCCCCAAACCTGCCCCCAATACCC
>NW_026990301.1:0-156016 GCF_963921805.1 Phalacrocorax carbo | reverse complement strand
CCGGGCTGCCGGACCCGGTCCGTTTTTTTGCCGCGGCGGCCCATTCCGGGGGTGCCGGGGCCGGTCCGTTTTTTGCCGCGGCGGCCCATTCCGGGGGGTGCCGGCTCCGGTCTGTTTTTTGCCGCGGCGGCCCATTCCGGGGTGCCGGCTCCGGTCCGTTTTTTTGCCGCGGCGGCCCATTCCGGGGTGCCGGGGCCGGTCCGTTTTTTGCCACGGTGGCCCATTCCGGGGTGCCGGACCCGGTCCGTTTTTTTGCCGCGGCGGGCCCATTCCGGGGTGCCGGGGGCCGGTCCGTTTTTTTGCCCGCGGCGGCCCATTCCGGGGTGCCGGGGGGCCGGTCCGTTTTTTTACCGCGGCGGCCCATTCCGGGGGTGCCGGCGGCTCCGGTCCGTTTTTTGCCGCGGCGGCCCATTCCGGGGGTGCCGGGGCCGGTCCGTTTTTTGCCGCCGGCGGCCCATTCCGGGGTGCCGGAGCCGGTCCGTTTTTTGCCGCGGGCGGCCCATTCCGGGGTGCCGGCGCCGGTCCGTTTTTTGCCGCGGCGGCCCATTCCGGGGTGGTGCCGGCGCTGGTCCGTTTTTTGCCGCGGCGGCCCATTCCGGGGTGCCAGAGCCGGTCCGTTTTTTTGCCGTGGCGGCCCATTCCGGGGGTGCCGGAACCGGTCCGTTTTTTGCCGCGGCAGCCCATTCCGGGGTGCCGGCTCCGGTCCGTTTTTTGCCGCGCGGCGGCCCATTCCGGGGTGCCGGACCCGGTCCGTTTTTTTGCCGCGGCGGGCCCATTCCGGGGGTGCCGGGGCCGGTCCGTTTTTTTGCCGCGGCGGCCCATTCCGGGGTGCCGGAGCCGGTCCGTTTTTTGCCGCGGCGGCCCATTCCGGGGTGCCGGCGCCGGTCCGTTTTTTGCCGCGGCGGCCCATTCCGGGGGTGCCGGACCCGGTCCGTTTTTTTGCCGCGGCGGCCCATTCCGGGGTGCCGGGGCCGGTCCGTTTTTTGCCACGGTGGCCCATTCCGGGCTGCCGGGGCCGGTCCGTTTTTTTGCCGCGGCAGCCCATTCCGGGGTGCCGGAGCCGGTCCGTTTTTTGCCGCGGCGGCCCATTCCGGGGGTGCCGGGGGCCGGTCCGTTTTTTTGCCGCGGCGGCCCATTCCGGGGGTGCCGGACCCAGGTCCGTTTTTTGCCGCGGTGGCCCATTCCGGGGTGCCGGCGCCGGTCCGTTTTTTTGCCGCGGCGGCCCATTCCGGGGGTGCCGGCTCCGGTCCGTTTTTTTTGCCGCGGCGGCCCATTCCGGGGTGCGGGCGCCGGTCCGTTTTTTTTGCCGCGGCGGCCCATTCCGGGGGGTGCCGGGGCCGGTCCGTTTTTTTGCCGCGGCGGCCCATTCCGGGGGTGCCGGAGCCGGTCCGTTTTTTGCCGCGGCGGGCCCATTCCGGGGGTGCCGGAGCCGGTCCGTTTTTTTGCCGCGGCGGCCCATTCCGGGGTGCCGGCGCCGGTCCGTTTTTTTGCCGCGGCGGCCCATTCCGGTGGTGCCAGACCCGGTCCGTTTTTTTGCCGCGGCGGCCCATTCCGGGGTGCCGGCTCTGGTCCGTTTTTTGCCGCGGCGGCCCATTCCGGGGTGCCGGAGCCGGTCCGTTTTTTTGACGCGGTGGCCCGTTCTGGGGTGCCGGACCCCGGTCCGTTTTTTGCCGCGGCGGCCCATTCCGGGGGTGCCGGCGCCGGTCCGTTTTTTGCCGCGGCGGCCCCATTCCGGGGTGCCGGCGCCGGTCCGTTTTTTGCCGCGGCGGCCCATTCCGGGGTGCCGGGGCCGGTCCGTTTTTTGCCGCGGCGGCCCATTCCGGGGGTGCCGGGGGCCGGTCCGTTTTTTGCCGCGGCGGGCCCATTCCGGGTGCCGTGCGGCGCCGGTCCGTTTTTTTGCCGCGGCGGCCCATTCCGGGGTTGCCAGCTCCGGTCCGTTTTTTGCCGCGGCGGCCCATTCCGGGCTGCCGGCTCCGGTCCGTTTTTTGCCGCGGCGGCCCATTCCGGGGTGCCGGCGCCGGTCCGTTTTTTTGCCGCGGCGGCCCATTCCGGGGTGCCGGGGCCGGTCCGTTTTTTGCCGCGGCGGCCCATTCCGGGGTGCCGGCTCCGGTCCGTTTTTTGCCGCGGCGGCCCATTCCGGGGTGCCGGAGCCGGTCCGTTTTTTGCCGCGGCGGCCCATTCCGGGGTGCCGGCGCCGGTCCGTTTTTTGCCGCGGCGGCCCATTCCGGGGTTGCCGGACCCGGTCCGTTTTTTTGCCGCGGCGGCCCATTCCGGGGTGCCGGAGCCGGTCCGTTTTTTGCCGCGGCGGCCCATTCCGGGGGTGCCGGAGCCGGTCCGTTTTTTGCCGCGGCGGCCCATTCCGGGGTGCCGGCGCCGGTCCGTTTTTTGCCGCGGCGGCCCATTCCGGGGGTGCCGGACCCGGTCCGTTTTTTTGCCGCGGCGGCCCATTCCGGGGTGCCAGAGCCGGTCCGTTTTTTGCCGTGGCGGCCCATTCCGGGGGGTGCCGGAACCGGTCCGTTTTTTGCCGCGGCAGCCCATTCCGGGGTGCCGGCTCCGGTCCGTTTTTTTGCCGCGGCGGCCCATTCCGGGGTGCCGGGGCCGTCCGTTTTTTTGCCGCGGCGGCCCATTCCGGGGGTGCCGGGGCCGGTCCGTTTTTTGCCGCGGCGGCCCATTCCGGGGTGCCGGAGCCGGTCCCGTTTTTTTGCCGCGGCGGGCCCATTCCGGGGTGCCGGCGCCGGTCCGTTTTTTGCCGCGGCGGCCCATTCCGGGGTGCCGGACCCGGTCCGTTTTTTGCCGCGGCGGCCCATTCCGGGGTGCCAGAGCCGGTCCGTTTTTTGCCGTGGCGGCCCATTCCGGGGTGCCGGACCCGGTCCGTTTTTTTGCCGCGGCAGCCCATTCCGGGGTGCCGGAGCCGGTCCGTTTTTTGCCGCGGCGGCCCATTCCGGGGTGCCGGGGGCCGGTCCGTTTTTTGCCGCGGCGGCCCATTCCGGGGTGCCGGACCCAGTCCGTTTTTTGCCGCGGTGGCCCATTCCGGGGTGCCGGCGCCGGTCCCGTTTTTTTGCCGCGGCGGCCCATTCCGGGGTGCCGGGGCCGGTCCGTTTTTTTGCCGCGGGCGGCCCATTCCGGGGTGCGGGCGCCGGTCCGTTTTTTTGCCGCGGCGGCCCATTCCGGGGTGCCGGGGCCGGTCCGTTTTTTGCCGCGGCGGCCCATTCCGGGGTGCCGGCTCCGGTCCGTTTTTTTGCCGCGGCGGCCCATTCCGGGGTGCCGGAGCCGGTCCGTTTTTTTGCCGCGGCGGCCCATTCCCGGGGGTGCCGGCGCCGGTCCGTTTTTTGCCGCGGCGGCCCATTCCGGGGTGCCGGGGGCCGGTCCGTTTTTTGCCGCGGCGGCCCATTCCGGGGTGCCGGCTCTGGTCCGTTTTTTGCCGCGGCGGCCCATTCCGGGGTGCCGGAGCCGGTCCGTTTTTTTGACGCGGTGGCCCGTTCTGGGGTGCCGGACCCGGTCCGTTTTTTTGCCGCGGCGGCCCATTCCGGGGTGCCAGAGCCGGTCCGTTTTTTTGCCGCGGCGGCCCATTCCGGGGTGCCGGCTCCGGTCCGTTTTTTTGCCGCGGCGGCCCATTCCGGGGGGTGCCGGCTCCGGTCCGTTTTTTTGCCGCGGCGGCCCATTCCGGGGGTGCCGGGGCCGGTCCGTTTTTTGCCGCGGCGGCCCATTCCGGGGTGCCGGGGCCGGTCCGTTTTTTGCCGCGGCGGCCCATTCCGGGGGTGCCGGGGCCGGTCCGTTTTTTTGCCGCGGCGGCCCATTCCGGGGTGCCGGCGCCGGTCCGTTTTTTGCCGCGGCGGCCCATTCCGGGGTGCCGGACCAGGTCCGTTTTTTTGCCGCGGCGGCCCATTCCGGGGTGCCGGCGCCGGTCCGTTTTTTGCCGCGGCGGCCCATTCCGGGGGTGCCGGCGCCGGTCCGTTTTTTTGCCGCGGCGGCCCATTCTGGGGTGCCGGCCCCCGGTCCGTTTTTTGCCGCGGCGGCCCATTCCGGGGTGCCGGACCCGGTCCGTTTTTTGCCGCGGCGGCCCATTCCGGGGTGCCGGCTCTGGTCCGTTTTTTGCCGCGGCGGCCCATTCCGGGGTGCCGGCTCCGGTCCGTTTTTTGCCGCGGCGGCCCATTCCGGGCTGCCGGACCCCGGTCCGTTTTTTTGCCGCGGCGGCCCATTCCGGGGTGCCGGCTCCGGTCCGTTTTTTGCCGCGGCGGCCCATTCCGGGGGTGTGCCGGACCCGGTCCGTTTTTTGCCGCGGCGGCCCATTCCGGGGGGTGCCGGACCCGGTCCGTTTTTTGCCGCGGTGGCCCATTCCGGGCTGCCGGGGCCGGTCCGTTTTTTGCCGCGGCGGCCCATTCCGGGGGTGCCAGAGCCGGTCCGTTTTTAGCCGCGGCGGCCCATTCCGGGCTGCCGGACCCGGTCCGTTTTTTTGCCGCGGCGGCCCATTCCGGGGTGCCGGGGCCGGTCCGTTTTTTTGCCGCGGCGGCCCATTCCGGGGGTGCCGGGGCCGGTCCGTTTTTTGCCGCGGCGGCCCATTCCGGGGTGCCGGCTCCGGTCCGTTTTTTGCCGCGGCGGCCCATTCCGGGGTGCCGGCTCCGGTCCGTTTTTTGCCGCGGCGGCCCATTCCGGGGTGCCGGGGCCGGTCCGTTTTTTGCCGCGGCGGCCCATTCCGGGCTGCCGGGGCCGGTCCGTTTTTTGCCGCGGCGGCCCATTCCGGGGTGCCGGACCCGGTCCGTTTTTTGCCGCGGCGGCCCATTCCGGGGTGCCGGACCCGGTCCGTCCGTTTTTTGCCGCGGCGGCCCATTCCGGGGTGCCGGACCCGGTCCGTTTTTTGCCGCGGCGGCCCATTCCGGGGGTGCCGGACCCGGTCCGTTTTTTGCCGCGGCGGCCCATTCCGGGGTGCCGGCTCCGGTCCGTTTTGTGCCGCGGCGGCCCATTCCGGGGGTGCCGGGGCCGGTCCGTTTTTTGCCGCGGCGGCCCATTCCGGGGTGCCGGCGCCGGTCCGTTTTTTGCCGCGGCGGCCCATTCCGGGGTGCCGGCGCCGGTCCGTTTTTTGCCGCGGCGGCCCATTCCGGGGTGCCGGCGCCGGTCCGTTTTTTGCCGCGGCGGCCCATTCCGGGGTGCCGGAGCCGGTCCGTTTTTTGCCGCGGCGGCCCATTCCGGGCTGCCGGCTCCGGTCCGTTTTTTGACGCGGCGGCCCATTCCGGGGTGCCGGGGCCGGTCCGTTTTTTGCCGCGGCGGCCCATTCCGGGGTGCCGGCTCCGGTCCGTTTTTTGCCGCGGCGGCCCATTCCGGGGTGCCGGCTCCGGTCCGTTTTTTGCCGCGGCGGCCCATTCCGGGGTGCCGGCTCCGGTCCGTTTTTTGCCACGGTGGCCCATTCCGGGGTGCCGGACCCGGTCCGTTTTTTGCCGCGGCGGCCCATTCCGGGGTGCCGGGGCCGGTCCGTTTTTTGCCGCGGCGGCCCATTCCGGGGTGCCGGGGCCGGTCCGTTTTTTACCGCGGCGGCCCATTCCGGGGTGCCGGACCCGGTCCGTTTTTTGCCGCGGCGGCCCATTCCGGGGTGCCGGGGCCGGTCCGTTTTTTGCCGCGGCGGCCCATTCCGGGGTGCCGGCTCCGGTCCGTTTTTTTGCCGCGGCGGCCCATTCCGGGGTGGCGGAGCCGGTCCGTTTTTTGCCGCGGCGGCCCATTCCGGGGTGCCGGGGCCGGTCCGTTTTTTGCCGCGGCGGCCCATTCCGGGGTGCCGGCGCCGGTCCGTTTTTTGCCGCGGCGGCCCATTCCGGGGTGCCGGGGCGGGTCCGTTTTTTGCCGCGGCGGCCCATTCCGGGGTGCCGGAGCCGGTCCGTTTTTTGCCGCGGCGGCCCATTCCGGGGTGCCGGGGCCGGTCCGTTTTTTGCCGCGGCGGCCCATTCCGGGGTGCCGGACCCGGTCCGTTTTTTGCCGCGGCGGCCCATTCCGGGGTGCGGGCGCCGGTCCGTTTTTTTGCCGCGGCGGCCCATTCCGGGGTGCCGGCGCCGGTCCGTTTTTTTGCCGCGGCGGCCCATTCCGGGGTGCCGGCTCCGGTCCGTTTTTTGCCGCGGCGGCCCATTCCGGGGTGCCGGGGCCGGTCCGTTTTTTGCCGCGGCGGCCCATTCCGGGGTGCCGGCGCCGGTCCGTTTTTTGACGCGGCGGCCCATTCCGGGGTGCCGGCACCGGTCCGTTTTTTTGCCGCGGCGGACCATTCCGGGGTGCGGGCGCCGGTCCGTTTTTTGCCGCGGCGGCCCATTCCGGGGTGCCGGACCCGGTCCGTTTTTTGCCGCGGCGGCCCATTCCGGGGTGCCGGCGCCAGTCCGTTTTTTGCCGCGGCGGCCCATTCCGGGGTGCCGGCTCCGGTCCGTTTTTTGCCGCGGCGGCCCATTCCGGGGGTGCCGGCGCCGGTCCGTTTTTTGCCGCGGCGGCCCATTCGCGGGGTGCCGGCGCCGGTCCGTTTTTTGCCGCGGCGGCCCATTCCGGGGGGTGCCGGGGCCGGTCGTTTTTTTGCCGCGGCGGACCATTCCGGGGTGCCGAGCCGGTCCGTTTTTTGACGCGGCGGCCCATTCCGGGGGTGCCGGGGCCGGTCCGTTTTTTGCCGCGGCAGCCCATTCCGGGCTGCCGGGGGCCGGTCCGTTTTTTGCCGCGGCGGCCCATTCCGGGGTGCCGGCTCCGGTCCGTTTTTTTGCCGCGGCGGCCCATTCCGGGGTGCCGGACCCGGTCCGTTTTTTGCCGCGGCGGCCCATTCCAGGGTGCCGGGGCCGGTCCGTTTTTTGCCGCGGCGGCCCATTCCGGGGTGCCGGCGCCGGTCCGTTTTTTTTGCCGCGGCGGCCCATTCCGGGGTGCCGGGGCCGGTCCGTTTTTTGCCGCGGCGGCCCATTCCGGGGTGCCGGGGGCCGGTCCGGTTTTTTGCCGCGGCGGCCCATTCCGGGGTGCCGGCGCCGGTCCGTTTTTTGCCGCGGCGGCCCATTCCGGGGTGCCGGCGCCGGTCCGTTTTTTGCCGCGGCGGCCCATTCCGGGGTGCCGGCGCCGGTCCGTTTTTTGCGCGGCGGCCCATTCCGGGCTGCCGGACCCGGTCCGTTTTTTGCCGCGGCGGCCCATTCCGGGTGCCGGACCCGGTCCGTTTTTTGCCGCGGCGGCCCATTCCGGGGTGCCGGCTCCGGTCCGTTTTTTGCCGCGGCGGCCCATTCCGGGGTGCCAGAGCCGGTCCGTTTTTTGCCGCGGCGGCCCATTCCGGGGTGCCGGGGCCGGTCCGTTTTTTGCTGCGGCGGCCCATTCGGGCTGCCGGGGCCGGTCCGTTTTTTGCCGCGGCGGCCCATTCCGGGGTGCCGGACCCGGTCCGTTTTTTGCCGCGGCGGCCCATTCCGGGGTGCCGGGGCCGGTCCGTTTTTTGCCGCGGCGGCCCCATTCCGGGGGTGCCGGGGCCGGTCCGTTTTTTTGCCGCGGCGGCCCCATTCCGGGGTGCGGGCGCCGGTCCGTTTTTTTGCCGCGGCGGCCCATTCCGGGGTGCCGGGGCCGGTCCGTTTTTTGCCGCGGCGGCCCATTCCGGGGGTGCCGGACCCGGTCCGTTTTTTTGCCGCGGCGGCCCATTCCGGGCTGCCGGGGCCGGTCCGTTTTTTGCCGCGGCGGCCCATTCCGGGGTGCCGGCGCCGGTCCGTTTTTTGACGCGGCGGCCCATTCCGGGGTGCCGGCGCCGGTCCGTTTTTTGCCGCGGCGGCCCATTCCGGGGTGCGGGCGCCGGTCCGTTTTTTGCCGCGGCGGCCCATTCCGGGGTGGCCGGACCCGGTCCGTTTTTTGCCGCGGCGGCCCATTCCGGGGTGCCGGCGCCAGTCCGTTTTTTGCCGCGGCGGCCCATTCCGGGGTGCCGGCTCCGTCCGTTTTTTGCCGCGGCGGCCCATTCCGGGGTGCGGACCCGGTCCGTTTTTTTGCCGCGGCGGCCCATTCCGGGGGTGCCGGCGCCGGTCCGTTTTTTGCCGCGGCGGCCCATTCCGGGGTGCCGGGGCCGGTCGTTTTTTGCCGCGGCGGACCATTCCGGGGGTGCCGGAGCCGTTCCGTTTTTTGACGCGGCGGCCCATTCGGGGTGCCGGGGCCGGTCCGTTTTTTGCCGCGGCAGCCCATTCCGGGCTGCCGGGGCCGGTCCGTTTTTTTGCCGCGGCGGCCCATTCCGGGGGTGCCGGCTCCGGTCCGTTTTTTTGCCGCGGCGGCCCATTCCGGGGTGCCGGACCCGGTCCGTTTTTTGCCGCGGCGGCCCATTCCGGGGTGCCGGGGCCGGTCCGTTTTTTGCCGCGGCGGCCCATTCCGGGGTGCCGGCGCCGGTCCGTTTTTTGCCGCGGCGGCCCATTCCGGGGTGCCGGCGCCGGTCCGTTTTTTGCCGCGGCGGCCCATTCCGGGGTGCCGGGGCCGGTCCGTTTTTTTGCCGCGGCGGCCCATTCCGGGGTGCCGGGGCCGGTCCGTTTTTTGCCGCGGCGGCCCATTCCGGGGTGCCGGCTCCGGTCCGTTTTTTGCCGCGGCGGCCCATTCCGGGGTGCCAGAGCCGGTCCGTTTTTTGCCGCGGCGGCCCATTCCGGGGTGCCGGCGCCGGTCCGTTTTTTGCCGCGGCGGCCCATTCCGGGGTGCCGGCGCCGGTCCGTTTTTTGCCGCGGCGGCCCATTCCGGGGTGCCGGCTCCGGTCCGTTTTTTGCCGCGGCGGCCCATTCCGGGGTGCCGGACCCGGTCCGTTTTTTGCCGCGGCGGCCCATTCCGGGGGTGCCGGCTCCGGTCCGTTTTTTGCCGCGGCGGCCCATTCCGGGGTGCCAGAGCCGGTCCGTTTTTTGCCGCGGCGGCCCATTCCGGGGTGCCGGGGCCGGTCCGTTTTTTGCTGCGGCGGCCCATTCCGGGCTGCCGGGGCCGGTCCGTTTTTTGCCGCGGCGGCCCATTCCGGGGTGCCGGGGCCGGTCCGTTTTTTTGCCGCGGCGGCCCATTCCGGGGGTGCCGGGGCCGGTCCGTTTTTTGCCGCGGCGGCCCATTCCGGGGGTGACGGCGCCGGTCCGTTTTTTTGCCGCGGCGGCCCATTCCGGGGTGCCAGACCCGGTCCGTTTTTTGCCGCGGCGGCCCATTCCGGGGTGCCGGGGCCGGTCCGTTTTTTGCCGCGGCGGCCCATTCCGGGGTGCCGGACCCGGTCCGTTTTTTGCCGCGGCGGCCCATTCCGGGGTGCCGGTGCTGGTCCGTTTTTTGACGCGGCGGCCCATTCCGGGCTGCCGGGGCCGGTCCGTTTTTTGCCACGGTGGCCCATTCCGGGCTGCCGGGGCTGGTCCGTTTTTTGCCGCGGCGGCCCATTCCGGGGTGCCGGGGCCGGTCCGTTTTTTGCCGCGGCGGCCCATTCCGTGGTGCCGGCTCCAGTCCGTTTTTTGCCGCGGCGGCCCATTCCGGGGTGCCGGGGCCGGTCCGTTTTTTGCCGCGGCGGCCCATTCCGGGGTGCGGGCGCCGGTCCGTTTTTTGACGCGGCGGCCCATTCCGGGGTGCCGGGGCCGGTCCGTTTTTTGCCGCGGCGGCCCATTCCGGGGTGCCGGACCCGGTCCGTTTTTTGCCGCGGCGGCCCATTCCGGGGTGCCGGCGCCGGTCCGTTTTTTGCCGCGGCGGCCCATTCCGGGGTGCCGGCGCCGGTCCGTTTTTTGCCGCGGCGGCCCATTCCGGGGTGCCGGACCCGGTCCGTTTTTTGCCGCGGCGGCCCATTCCGGGGTGCCGGGGCCGGTCCGTTTTTTTGCCGCGGCGGCCCATTCCGGGCTGCCGGGGCCGGTCCGTTTTTTGCCGCGGCGGCCCATTCCGGGGTGCCGGCGCTGGTCCGTTTTTTGCCGCGGCGGCCCATTCCGGGGTGCCGGGGCCGGTCCGTTTTTTGCCACGGTGGCCCATTCCGGGCTGCCGGGGCCGGTCCGTTTTTTGCCGCGGCGGCCCATTCCGGGGTGCCGGGGCCGGTCCGTTTTTTGCCGCGGCGGCCCATTCCGGGGTGCCGGACCCGGTCCGTTTTTTGCCGCGGCGGCCCATTCCGGGGTGCCGGGGCCGGTCCGTTTTTTGCCGCGGCGGCCCATTCCGGGGTGCCGGCTCCGGTCCGTTTTTTGCCGTGGCGGCCCATTCCGGGGTGCCGGAGCCGGTCCGTTTTTTGCCGCGGCGGCCCATTCCGGGGTGCCGGCGCCGGTCCGTTTTTTGCCGCGGCGGCCCATTCCGGGGGTGCCGGCTCTGGTCCTTTTTTTGCCGCGGCGGCCCATTCCGGGGTGCCGGAGCCGGTCCGTTTTTTGCCGCGGCGGCCCATTCCGGGGTGCCGGCGCCGGTCCGTTTTTTGCCGCGGCGGCCCATTCCGGGGTGCCGGCTCCGGTCCGTTTTTTGCCGCGGCGGCCCATTCCGGGGTGCCGGGGCCGGCCCGTTTTTTGCCGCGGCGGCCCATTCCGGGGTGCCGGGGCCGGTCCATTTTTTGCCGCGGCGGCCCATTCCGGGGTGCCGGACCCGGTCCGTTTTTTGCCGCGGCGGCCCATTCCGGGGTGCCGGGGCCGGTCCGTTTTTTGCCGCGGCGGCCCATTCCGGGGTGCCAGAGCCGGTCCGTTTTTTGCCGCGGCGGCCCATTCCGGGGTGCCGGACCCGGTCCGTTTTTTGCCGCGGCGGCCCATTCCGGGGTGCCGGCTCCGGTCCGTTTTTGCCGCGGCGGCCCATTCCGGGGTGCCGGAGCCGGTCCGTTTTTTGCCGCGGCGGCCCATTCCGGGGTGCCGGGGCCGGTCCGTTTTTTGCCGCGGCGGCCCATTCCGGGGTGCCGGCGCCGGTCCGTTTTTTGCCGCGGCGGCCCATTCCGGGGTGCGGGCGCCGGTCCGTTTTTTGCCGCGGCGGCCCATTCCGGGGTGCCGGCGCCGGTCCGTTTTTTGCCGCGGCGGCCCATTCCGGGGTGTGGGCGCCGGTCCGTTTTTTGCCGCGGCGGCCCATTCCGGGGTGCCGGCGCCGGTCCGTTTTTTGCCGCGGCGGCCCATTCCGGGGTGCCAGAGCCGGTCCGTTTTTTGCCGCGGCGGCCCATTCCGGGGTGCCGGACCCGGTCCGTTTTTTGCCACGGCGGCCCATTCCGGGGTGCCGGCTCCGGTCCGTTTTTTGCCGCGGCGGCCCATTCCGGGGTGCCGGCGCCGGTCCGTTTTTTGCCGCGGCGGCCCCATTCCGGGTGCCGGGGCCGGTCCGTTTTTTGCCCGCGGCGGCCCATTCCGGGGTGACGACGCCGGTTCCGTTTTTTGCCGCGGCGGCCCATTCCGGGGTGCCGGACCCGGTCCGTTTTTTGCCGCGGCGGCCCATTCCGGGGTGCCGGGGCCGGTCCGTTTTTTTGCCGCGGCGGCCCATTCCGGGGTGCCGGACCCGGTCCGTTTTTTGCCGCGGCGGCCCATTCCGGGGTGCCGGCTCCGGTCCGTTTTTTGCCGCGGCGGCCCATTCCGGGGTGCCGGCGCCGGTCCGTTTTTGCCGCGGCGGCCCATTCCGGGCTGCCGCTCCGGGTCCGTTTTTGCCGCGGCGGCCCATTCCGGGGTGACGACGCCGGTCCGTTTTTTGCCGCGGCGGCCCATTCCGGGGTGCCGGACCCGGTCCGTTTTTTTGCCGCGGCGGCCCATTCCGGGGGTGCCGGGGCCGGTCCGTTTTTTTGCCAGCGGCGGCCCATTCCGGGGTGCCGGACCCGGTCCGTTTTTTGCCGCGGCGGCCCATTCCGGGGTGCCGGACCCGGTCCGTTTTTTTGCCGCGGCGGCCCATTCCGGGGGTGCCGGGGCCGGTCCGTTTTTTGCCGCGGCGGCCCATTCCGGGGGTGCCGGCGCTGGTCCGTTTTTTGACGCGGCGGCCCATTCCGGGGCTGCCGGGGCCGGTCCCGTTTTTTGCCACGGTGGCCCATTCCGGGGTGCCGGACCCGGTCCGTTTTTTGCCGCGGCGGCCCATTCCGGGGTGCCGGGGCCGGTCCGTTTTTTGCCGCGGCGGCCCATTCCGGGGTGCCGGACTCCGGTCCGTTTTTTGCCGCGGCGGCCCATTCCGGGGTGCCGGCTCCGGTCCGTTTTTTGCCGCGGCGGCCCATTCCGGGGTGCCGGCGCCGGTCCGTTTTTTTGCCGCGGCGGCCCATTCCGGGGTGCCGGACCCGGTCCGTTTTTTGCCGCGGCGGCCCATTCCGGGGTGCCGGGGCCGGTCCGTTTTTTGCCGCGGCGGCCCATTCCGGGGTGCCGGCGCCGGTCCGTTTTTTGCCGCGGCGGCCCATTCCGGGGCTGCCGGGGCCGGTCCGTTTTTTGCCGCGGCGGCCCATTCCGGGGTGCCGGAGCCGGTCCGTTTTTTGCCGCGGCGGCCCATTCCGGGGTGCCGGAGCCGGTCCGTTTTTTGCCGCGGCGGCCCATTCCGGGGTGCCGGCTGCCGGTCCGTTTTTTTGCCGCGGCGGCCCATTCCGGGGTGCCGGACCGGTCCGTTTTTTGCGCGGCGGCCCATTCCGGGGTGCCGGAGCCGGTCCGTTTTTTGCCGCGGCGGCCCATTCCGGGGTGCCGGCCGGTCCGTTTTTTGCCGCGGCGGCCCATTCCGGGGCTGCCGGACTCCGGTCCGTTTTTTGCCGCGGCGGCCCATTCCGGGGTGCCGGAGCCGGTCCATTTTTTGCGCGCGCGGCCCCCATTCCGGGGTGCCGGGACCCGGTCCGTTTTTTGCCGCGGCGGCCCATTCCGGGGGTGCCGGAGCCGGTCCGTTTTTTTGCCGCGGCGGCCCATTCCGGGGTGCCGGCGCCGGTCCGTTTTTTGCCGCGGCGGCCCATTCCGGGAGTGCCGGCGCCGGTCCGTTTTTTTGCCGCGGCGGCCCATTCCGGGGTGCGGCGCCGGTCCGTTTTTTGCCGCGGCGGCCCATTCCGGGGTGCCGGCGCCGGTCCGTTTTTTGCCACGGCGGCCCATTCCGGGGTGCCGGCTCCGGTCCGTTTTTTGCCGCGGCGGCCCATTCCGGGCTGCCGGGGCCGGTCCGTTTTTTGCCGCGGCGGCCCATTCCGGGGGTGCCGGCGCTGGTCCGTTTTTTGCCGCGGCGGCCCATTCCGGGGTGCCGGGGCCGGTCCGTTTTTTGCCACGGTGGCCCATTCCGGGCTGCCGGGGCCGGGTCCGTTTTTTTGCCGCGGCGGCCCATTCCGGGGTGCCGGGGCCCGGTCCGTTTTTTTGCCGCGGCGGCCCATTCCGGGGTGCCGGACCCGGTCCGTTTTTTGCCGCGGCGGCCCATTCCGGGGTGCCGGAGCCGGTCCGTTTTTTGCCGCGGCGGCCCATTCCGGGGTGACGGCGCCGGTCCGTTTTTTGCCGCGGCGGCCCATTCCGGGCTGCCGGACCCGGTCCGTTTTTTGCCGCGGCGGCCCATTCCGGGCTGCCGGCTCCGGTCCGTTTTTTGCCGCGGCGGCCCATTCCGGGGTGCCGGACCCGGTCCGTTTTTTGCCGCGGCGGCCCATTCCGGGGTGCCGGAGCCGGTCCGTTTTTTGCCGCGGCGGCCCATTCCGGGGTGCCGGGGCCGGTCCGTTTTTTGCCGCGGCGGCCCATTCCGGGGTGCCGGCTCCGGTCCGTTTTTTGCCGCGGCGGCCCATTCCGGGGTGCGGGCGCCGGTCCGTTTTTTGCCGCGGCGGCCCATTCCGGGGTGCCGGCGCCGGTCCGTTTTTTGCCGCGGCGGCCCATTCCGGGGTGCCGGCGCCGGTCCGTTTTTTGCCGCGGCGGCCCATTCCGGGGTGCCAGACCCGGTCCGTTTTTTGCCGCGGCGGCCCATTCCGGGGTGCCGGCGCCGGTCCGTTTTTTGCCGCGGCGGCCCATTCCGGGGTGCCGGCGCCGGTCCGTTTTTTGCCGCGGCGGCCCATTCCGGGCTGCCGGGGCCGGTCCGTTTTTTGCCGCGGCGGCCCATTCCGGGGTGCCGGGGCCGGTCCGTTTTTTGCCGCGGCGGCCCATTCCGGGGTGCCGGGGCCGGTCCGTTTTTTGCCGCGGCGGCCCATTCCGGGGGTGACGGCGCCGGTCCGTTTTTTTGCCGCGGCGGCCCATTCCGGGGTGCCAGAGCCGGTCCGTTTTTTGCC
Organism: Phalacrocorax carbo; assembly: GCF_963921805.1. Lineage (NCBI taxonomy): Eukaryota > Metazoa > Chordata > Aves > Suliformes > Phalacrocoracidae > Phalacrocorax > Phalacrocorax carbo. The sequence goes on along the minus strand of NW_026990301.1, from coordinate 141,948 downwards.
GCGGCGGCCCATTCCGGGGGTGCCGGCTCCGGTCCGTTTTTTGCCGCGGCGGCCCATTCCGGGCTGCCGGGGCCGGTCCGTTTTTTTGCCGCGGCGGCCCATTCCGGGGGTGCCGGCGCCGGTCCGTTTTTTGCCGCGGCGGCCCATTCCGGGGTGCCGGGGCCGGTCCGTTTTTTTGCCGCGGCGGCCCATTCCGGGGGTGCCGGCGCTGGTCCGTTTTTTGACGCGGCGGCCCATTCCGGGCTGCCGGGGCCGGTCCGTTTTTTGCCACGGTGGCCCATTCCGGGCTGCCGGGGCCGGTCCCGTTTTTTTGCCGCGGCGGCCCATTCCGGGGTGCCGGGGGCCGGTCCGTTTTTTGCCGCGGCGGCCCATTCCGTGGTGCCGGCTCCAGTCCGTTTTTTGCCGCGGCGGCCCATTCCGGGGTGCCGGACCCGGTCCGTTTTTTGCCGCGGCGGCCCATTCCGGGGTGCGGGCGCCGGTCCGTTTTTTGCCGCGGCGGCCCATTCCGGGGTGCCGGGGGCCGGTCCGTTTTTTGCCGCGGCGGCCCATTCCGGGCTGCCGGCGCCGGTCCGTTTTTTGCCGCGGCGGCCCATTCCGGGGTGCCGGCGCCGGTCCGTTTTTTGCCGCGGCGGCCCATTCCCGGGGTGCCGGCGCCGGTCCGTTTTTTTGGCCGCGGCGGCCTATTCCGGGGTGCCGGGGCCGGTCCGTTTTTTGCCGCGGCGGCCCATTCCGGGGTGCCGGGGCCGGTCCGTTTTTTGCCGCGGCGGCCCATTCCGGGCTGCCGGGGCCGGTCCGTTTTTTGCCGCGGCGGCCCATTCCGGGGTGCCGGCGCTGGTCCGTTTTTTGACGCGGCGGCCCATTCCGGGGTGCCGGGGCCGGTCCGTTTTTTGCCACGGTGGCCCATTCCGGGCTGCCGGGGCCGGTCCGTTTTTTTGCCGCGGCGGCCCATTCCGGGGTGCCGGGGCCGGTCCGTTTTTTTGCCGCGGCGGCCCATTCCGGGGTGCCGGCTCTGGTCCTTTTTTTGCCGCGGCGGCCCATTCCGGGGTGCCGGCTCCGGTCCGTTTTTTGCCGCGGCGGCCCATTCCGGGGTGCCGGACCCGGTCCGTTTTTTGCCGCGGCGGCCCATTCCGGGGTGCCGGACCCGGTCCGTTTTTTGCCGCGGCGGCCCATTCCGGGGTGCCAGAGCCGGTCCGTTTTTTGCCGCGGCGGCCCATTCCGGGGTGCCGGACCCGGTCCGTTTTTTGCCGCGGCGGCCCATTCCGGGGTGCCGGCTCCGGTCCGTTTTTTGCCGCGGCGGCCCATTCCGGGGTGCCGGGGCCGGTCCGTTTTTTGCCGCGGCGGCCCATTCCGGGGTGACGGCGCCGGTCCGTTTTTTGCCGCGGCGGCCCATTCCGGGCTGCCGGGGCCGGTCCGTTTTTTGCCGCGGCGGCCCATTCCGGGGTGCCGGGGCCGGTCCGTTTTTTGCCGCGGCGGCCCATTCCGGGCTGCCGGGGCCGGTCCGTTTTTTGCCGCGGCGGCCCATTCCGGGGTGCCGGGGCCGGTCCGTTTTTTGCCGCGGCGGCCCATTCCGGGGTGCCGGACCCGGTCCGTTTTTTGCCGCGGCGGCCCATTCCGGGGTGCCGGAGCCGGTCCGTTTTTTGCCGCGGCGGCCCATTCCGGGGTGCCGGAGCCGGTCCGTTTTTTGCCGCGGCGGCCCATTCCGGGGTGCCGGGGCCGGTCCGTTTTTTGCCGCGGCGGCCCATTCCGGGGTGCGGGCGCCGGTCCGTTTTTTGCCGCGGCGGCCCATTCCGGGGTGCCGGCGCCGGTCCGTTTTTTGCCGCGGCGGCCCATTCCGGGGTGCCGGCGCCGGTCCGTTTTTTGCCGCGGCGGCCCATTCCGGGGGTGCCAGACCCGGTCCGTTTTTTGCCGCGGCGGCCCATTCCGGGGTGCCGGCGCCGGTCCGTTTTTTGCCGCGGCGGCCCATTCCGGGGTGCCGGACCCGGTCCATTTTTTGCCGCGGCGGCCCATTCCGGGCTGCCGGGGCCGGTCCATTTTTTGCCGCGGCGGCCCATTCCGGGGTGCCGGGGCCGGTCCGTTTTTTGCCGCGGCGGCCCATTCCGGGGTGCCGGGGCCGGTCCGTTTTTTGCCGCGGCGGCCCATTCCGGGGTGCCGGGGCCGGTCCGTTTTTTGCCGCGGCGGCCCATTCCGGGGTGACGGCGCCGGTCCGTTTTTTGCCGCGGCGGCCCATTCCGGGGTGCCGGCGCCGGTCCGTTTTTTGCCGCGGCGGCCCATTCCGGGGTGCCAGGGCCGGTCCGTTTTTTGCCGCGGCGGCCCATTCCGGGGTGCCGGCGCCGGTCCGTTTTTTGCCGCGGCGGCCCATTCCGGGGTGCCGGGGCCGGTCCGTTTTTTGCCGCGGCGGCCCATTCCGGGGTGCCGGCGCTGGTCCGTTTTTTGACGCGGCGGCCCATTCCGGGCTGCCGGGGCCGGTCCGTTTTTTGCCACGGTGGCCCATTCCGGGCTGCCGGGGGCGGTCCGTTTTTTGCCGCGGCGGCCCATTCCGGGGTGCCGGGGCCGGTCCGTTTTTTGCCGCGGCGGCCCATTCCGTGGTGCCGGCTCCAGTCCGTTTTTTGCCGCGGCGGCCCATTCCGGGGTGCCGGACCCGGTCCGTTTTTTGCCGCGGCGGCCCATTCCGGGGTGCGGGCGCCGGTCCGTTTTTTGACGCGGCGGCCCATTCCGGGGTGCCGGGGCCGGTCCGTTTTTTGCCGCGGCGGCCCATTCCGGGGTGCCGGCGCCGGTCCGTTTTTTGCCGCGGCGGCCCATTCCGGGGTGCCGGCGCCGGTCCGTTTTTTGCCGCGGCGGCCCATTCCGGGGTGCCGGCGCCGGTCCGTTTTTTGCCGCGGCGGCCTATTCCGGGGTGCCGGGGCCGGTCCGTTTTTTGCCGCGGCGGCCCATTCCGGGGTGCCGGGGCCGGTCCGTTTTTTGCCGCGGCGGCCCATTCCGGGCTGCCGGGGCCGGTCCGTTTTTTGCCGCGGCGGCCCATTCCGGGGTGCCGGCGCTGGTCCGTTTTTTGACGCGGCGGCCCATTCCGGGGTGCCGGGGCCGGTCCGTTTTTTGCCACGGTGGCCCATTCCGGGCTGCCGGGGCCGGTCCGTTTTTTGCCGCGGCGGCCCATTCCGGGGTGCCGGGGCCGGTCCGTTTTTTGCCGCGGCGGCCCATTCCGGGGTGCCGGACCCGGTCCGTTTTTTGCCGCGGCGGCCCATTCCGGGGTGCCGGGGCCGGTCCGTTTTTTGCCGCGGCGGCCCATTCCGGGGTGCCGGCTCCGGTCCGTTTTTTGCCGCGGCGGCCCATTCCGGGGTGCCGGCTCCGGTCCGTTTTTTGCCGCGGCGGCCCATTCCGGGGTGCCGGAGCCGGTCCGTTTTTTGCCGCGGCGGCCCATTCCGGGGTGCCGGCACCGGTCCGTTTTTTGCCGCGGCGGCCCATTCCGGGGTGCCGGCTCTGGTCCTTTTTTTGCCGCGGCGGCCCATTCCGGGGTGCCGGCTCCGGTCCGTTTTTTGCCGCGGCGGCCCATTCCGGGGTGCCGGACCCGGTCCGTTTTTTGCCGCGGCGGCCCATTCCGGGGTGCCGGCTCCGGTCCGTTTTTTTGCCGCGGCGGCCCATTCCGGGGTGCCAGAGCCGGTCCGTTTTTTGCCGCGGCGGCCCATTCCGGGGTGCCGGACCCGGTCCGTTTTTTGCCGCGGCGGCCCATTCCGGGGTGCCGGCTCCGGTCCGTTTTTTGCCGCGGCGGCCCATTCCGGGGTGCCGGGGCCGGTCCGTTTTTTGCCGCGGCGGCCCATTCCGGGGTGACGGCGCCGGTCCGTTTTTTGCCGCGGCGGCCCATTCCGGGCTGCCGGGGCCGGTCCGTTTTTTGCCGCGGCGGCCCATTCCGGGGTGCCGGGGCCGGTCCGTTTTTTGCCGCGGCGGCCCATTCCGGGGTGCCGGACCCGGTCCGTTTTTTGCCGCGGCGGCCCATTCCGGGGTGCCACAGCCGGTCCGTTTTTTGCCGCGGCGGCCCATTCCGGGCTGCCGGGGCCGGTCCGTTTTTTGCCGCGGCGGCCCATTCCGGGGTGCCGGCGCTGGTCCGTTTTTTGACGCGGCGGCCCATTCCGGGCTGCCGGGGCCGGTCCGTTTTTTGCCGCGGCGGCCCATTCCGGGGTGCCGGGGCCGGTCCGTTTTTTGCCGCGGCGGCCCATTCCGGGGTGCCGGCGCCGGTCCGTTTTTTGCCGCGGCGGCCCATTCCGGGGTGCCGGCGCCGGTCCGTTTTTTGCCGCGGCGGCCTATTCCGGGGTGCCGGGGCCGGTCCGTTTTTTGCCGCGGCGGCCCATTCCGGGGTGCCGGGGCCGGTCCGTTTTTTGCCGCGGCGGCCCATTCCGGGCTGCCGGGGCCGGTCCGTTTTTTGCCGCGGCGGCCCATTCCGGGGTGCCGGCGCTGGTCCGTTTTTTGACGCGGCGGCCCATTCCGGGGTGCCGGGGCCGGTCCGTTTTTTGCCACGGTGGCCCATTCCGGGCTGCCGGGGCCGGTCCGTTTTTTGCCGCGGCGGCCCATTCCGGGGTGCCGGCTCCGGTCCGTTTTTTGCCGCGGCGGCCCATTCCGGGGTGCCGGACCCGGTCCGTTTTTTGCCGCGGCGGCCCATTCCGGGGTGCTGGGGCCGGTCCGTTTTTTGCCGCGGCGGCCCATTCCGGGGTGCCGGCGCCGGTCCGTTTTTTGCCGCGGCGGCCCATTCCGGGGTGCCGGCTCCGGTCCGTTTTTTGCCGCGGCGGCCCATTCCGGGGTGCCGGAGCCGGTCCGTTTTTTGCCGCGGCGGCCCATTCCGGGGTGCCGGCACCGGTCCGTTTTTTGCCGCGGCGGCCCATTCCGGGGTGCCGGCTCTGGTCCTTTTTTTGCCGCGGCGGCCCATTCCGGGGTGCCGGCTCCGGTCCGTTTTTTGCCGCGGCGGCCCATTCCGGGGTGCCGGACCCGGTCCGTTTTTTGCCGCGGCGGCCCATTCCGGGGTGCCGGCTCCGGTCCGTTTTTTGCCGCGGCGGCCCATTCCGGGGTGCGGGCGCCGGTCCGTTTTTTGCCGCGGCGGCCCATTCCGGGGTGCCGGACCCGGTCCGTTTTTTGCCGCGGCGGCCCATTCCGGGGTGCCGGCTCCGGTCCGTTTTTTGCCGCGGCGGCCCATTCCGGGGTGCCGGGGCCGGTCCGTTTTTTGCCGCGGCGGCCCATTCCGGGGTGACGGCGCCGGTCCGTTTTTTGCCGCGGCGGCCCATTCCGGGGTGCCGGGGCCGGTCCGTTTTTTGCCGCGGCGGCCCATTCCGGGGTGCCGGGGCCGGTCCGTTTTTTGCCGCGGCGGCCCATTCCGGGGTGCCGGACCCGGTCCGTTTTTTGCCGCGGCGGCCCATTCCGGGGTGCCGGCGCCGGTCCGTTTTTTGCCGCGGCGGCCCATTCCGGGCTGCCGGGGCCGGTCCGTTTTTTGCCGCGGCGGCCCATTCCGGGGTGCCGGCGCTGGTCCGTTTTTTGACGCGGCGGCCCATTCCGGGCTGCCGGGGCCGGTCCGTTTTTTGCCACGGTGGCCCATTCCGGGCTGCCGGGGCCGGTCCGTTTTTTGCCGCGGCGGCCCATTCCGGGGTGCCGGCGCCGGTCCGTTTTTTGCCGCGGCGGCCCATTCCGGGGTGCCGGGGCCGGTCCGTTTTTTGCCGCGGCGGCCCATTCCGGGGTGCCGGACCCGGTCCGTTTTTTGCCGCGGCGGCCCATTCCGGGGTGCCAGAGCCGGTCCGTTTTTTGCCGCGGCGGCCCATTCCGGGGTGCCAGAGCCGGTCCGTTTTTTGCCGCGGCGGCCCATTCCGGGGTGCCGGCTCCGGTCCGTTTTTTGCCGCGGCGGCCCATTCCGGGGTGCCGGACCCGGTCCGTTTTTTGCCGCGGCGGCCCATTCCGGGGTGCCGGACCCGGTTCGTTTTTGCCGCGGCGGCCCATTCCGGGGTGCCGGAGCCGGTCCGTTTTTTGCCGCGGCGGCCCATTCCGGGGTGCCGGGGCCGGTCCGTTTTTTGCCGCGGCGGCCCATTCCGGGGTGCCGGCGCCGGTCCGTTTTTTGCCGCGGCGGCCCATTCCGGGGTGCGGGCGCCGGTCCGTTTTTTGCCGCGGCGGCCCATTCCGGGGTGCCGGCGCCGGTCCGTTTTTTGCCGCGGCGGCCCATTCCGGGGTGCCAGAGCCGGTCCGTTTTTTGCCGCGGCGGCCCATTCCGGGGTGCCGGACCCGGTCCGTTTTTTGCCGCGGCGGCCCATTCCGGGGTGCCGGCTCCGGTCCGTTTTTTGCCGCGGCGGCCCATTCCGGGGTGCCGGCGCCGGTCCGTTTTTTGCCGCGGCGGCCCATTCCGGGGTGCCGGGGCCGGTCCGTTTTTTGCCGCGGCGGCCCATTCCGGGGTGACGACGCCGGTCCGTTTTTTGCCGCGGCGGCCCATTCCGGGGTGCCACAGCCGGTCCGTTTTTTGCCGCGGCGGCCCATTCCGGGCTGCCGGGGCCGGTCCGTTTTTTGCCGCGGCGGCCCATTCCGGGGTGCCGGAGCCGGTCCGTTTTTTGCCGCGGCGGCCCATTCCGGGGTGCCGGGGCCGGTCCGTTTTTTGCCGCGGCGGCCCATTCCGGGGTGCCGGCTCCGGTCCGTTTTTTGCCGCGGCGGCCCATTCCGGGGTGCCGGCTCCGGTCCGTTTTTTGCCGCGGCGGCCCATTCCGGGGTGCCGGACCCGGTCCGTTTTTTGCCGCGGCGGCCCATTCCGGGGTGCCGGGGCCGGTCCGTTTTTTGCCGCGGCGGCCCATTCCGGGGTGCCAGAGCCGGTCCGTTTTTTGCCGCGGCGGCCCATTCCGGGGTGCCGGCTCCGGTCCGTTTTTTGCCGCGGCGGCCCATTCCGGGGTGCCGGACCCGGTCCGTTTTTTGCCGCGGCGGCCCATTCCGGGGTGCCGGGGCCGGTCCGTTTTTTGCCGCGGCGGCCCATTCCGGGGTGCCGGCGCCGGTCCGTTTTTTGCCGCGGCGGCCCATTCCGGGGTGCCGGCGCCGGTCCGTTTTTTGCCGCGGCGGCCCATTCCGGGGTGCGGGCGCCGGTCCGTTTTTTGCCGCGGCGGCCCATTCCGGGGTGCGGGCGCCGGTCCGTTTTTTGCCGCGGCGGCCCATTCCGGGGTGCCGGCGCCGGTCCGTTTTTTGCCGCGGCGGCCCATTCCGGGGTGCGGGCGCCGGTCCGTTTTTTGCCGCGGCGGCCCATTCCGGGGTGCCAGACCCGGTCCGTTTTTTGCCGCGGCGGCCCATTCCGGGCTGCCGGGGCCGGTCCGTTTTTTGCCGCGGCGGCCCATTCGGGGGTGCCAGCGCTGGTCCGTTTTTTTGACGCGGCGGCCCATTCCGGGGTGCCGGGGCCGGTCCGTTTTTTGCCACGGTGGCCCATTCCGGGCTGCCGGGGCCGGTCCGTTTTTTGCCGCGGCGGCCCATTCCGGGGTGCCGGGGCCGGTCCGTTTTTTGCCGCGGCGGCCCATTCCGGGGTGCCGGAGCCGGTCCGTTTTTTGCCGCGGCGGCCCATTCCGGGGTGCCAGAGCCGGTCCGTTTTTTGCCGCGGCGGCCCATTCCGGGGTGCCGGGGCCGGTCCGTTTTTTGCCGCGGCGGCCCATTCCGGGGTGCCGGCTCCGGTCCGTTTTTTGCCGCGGCGGCCCATTCCGGGGTGCCGGCGCCGGTCCGTTTTTTGCCGCGGCGGCCCATTCCGGGGTGCCGGAGCCGGTCCGTTTTTTGCCGCGGCGGCCCATTCCGGGGTGCCGGGGCCGGTCCGTTTTTTTGCCGCGGCGGCCCATTCCGGGGTGCCGGAGCCGGTCCGTTTTTTGCCGCGGCGGCCCATTCCGGGGTGCGGGCGCCGGTCCGTTTTTTGCCGCGGCGGCCCATTCCGGGGTGCCGGGGCCGGTCCGTTTTTTGCCGCGGCGGCCCATTCCGGGGTGCCCTACCCGGTCCGTTTTTTGCTGCGGCGGCCCATTCCGGGGTGCCGGACCCGGTCCGTTTTTTGCCGCGGCGGCCCATTCCGGGGTGCCGGCGCCGGTCCGTTTTTTGCCGCGGCGGCCCATTCCGGGGTGCCGGCGCCGGTCCGTTTTTTGCCGCGGCGGCCCATTCCGGGGTGCCGGGGCCGGTCCGTTTTTTGCCGCGGCGGCCCATTCCGGGGTGCCGGAGCAGGTCCGTTTTTTGACGCGGCGGCCCATTCCGGGGTGCCGGCTCCGGTCCGTTTTTTGCCGCGGCGGCCCATTCCGGGGTGCCGGCTCCGGTCCGTTTTTTGACGCGGCGGCCCATTCCGGGGTGCCGGCGCCGGTCCGTTTTTTGCCGCGGCGGCCCATTCCGGGGTGCCGGGGCCGGTCCGTTTTTTGCCGCGGCGGCCCATTCCGGGGTGCCGGGGCCGGTCCGTTTTTTGCCGCGGCGGCCCATTCCGGGGTGCCGGGGCCGGTCCATTTTTTGCCGCGGCGGCCCATTCCGGGGTGCCGGCGCCGGTCCGTTTTTTGCCGCGGCGGCCCATTCCGGGGTGCCGGACCCGGTCCGTTTTTTGCCGCGGCGGCCCATTCCGGGGTGCCGGCTCTGGTCCGTTTTTTGCCGCGGCGGCCCATTCCGGGGTGCCGGCGCCGGTCCGTTTTTTGCCGCAGCGGCCCATTCCGGGGTGCCAGAGCTGGTCCGTTTTTTGCCGCGGCGGCCCATTCCGGGGTGCCGGCTCCGGTCCGTTTTTTGCCGCGGCGGCCCATTCCGGGGTGCCGGACCCGGTCCGTTTTTTGCCGCGGCGGCCCATTCCGGGGTGCCGGCTCCGGTCCGTTTTTTGCCGCGGCGGCCCATTCCGGGGTGCCGGCGCCGGTCCGTTTTTTGCCGCGGCGGCCCATTCCGGGCTGCCGGCTCCGGTCCGTTTTTTGCCGCGGCGGCCCATTCCGGGGTGCCGGAGCCGGTCCGTTTTTTGCCGCGGCGGCCCATTCCGGGGTGCCGGCGCCGGTCCGGTTTTTTGACGCGGCGGCCCATTCCGGGGTGCCGGACCCGGTCCGTTTTTTGCCGCGGCGGCCCATTCCGGGGTGCCGGCCCCGGTCCGTTTTTTGCCGCGGCGGCCCATTCCGGGGTGCCGGACCCGGTCCGTTTTTTTGCCGCGGCGGCCCATTCCGGGGTGCCGGACCCGGTCCGTTTTTTGCCGCGGCGGCCCATTCCGGGGTGCCGGCGCCGGTCCGTTTTTTGCCGCGGCGGCCCATTCCGGGGTGCCGGACCCGGTCCGTTTTTTGACGCGGCGGCCCATTCCGGGCTGCCGGGGCCGGTCCGTTTTTTGCCGCGGCGGCCCATTCCGGGGTGCCGGAGCCGGTCCGTTTTTTGCCGCGGCGGCCCATTCCGGGCTGCCGGACCCGGTCCGTTTTTTGCCGCGGCGGCCCATTCCGGGGTGCCGGAGCCGGTCCGTTTTTTGCCGCGGCGGCCCATTCCGGGGTGCCGGCGCCGGTCCGTTTTTTGCCGCGGCGGCCCATTCCGGGGTGCCGGCGCCGGTCCGTTTTTTGCCGCGGCGGCCCATTCCGGGGTGCCGGGGCCGGTCCGTTTTTTGCCGCGGCGGCCCATTCCGGGGTGCCGGACCCGGTCCGTTTTTTGCCGCGGCGGACCATTCCGGGGTGCCGGCTCTGGTCCGTTTTTTGACGCGGCGGCCCATTCCGGGGTGCCGGACCCGGTCCGTTTTTTGCCGCAGCGGCCCATTCCGGGGTGCCAGAGCCGGTCCGTTTTTTGCCGCGGCGGCCCATTCCGGGGTGCCGGCTCCGGTCCGTTTTTTGCCGCGGCGGCCCATTCCGGGGTGCCGGACCCGGTCCGTTTTTTGCCGCGGCGGCCCATTCCGGGGTGCCGGAGTCGGTCCGTTTTTTGCCGCGGCGGCCCATTCCGGGGTGCCGGACCCGGTCCGTTTTTTGCCGCGGCGGCCCATTCCGGGGTGCCGGCGCCGGTCCGTTTTTTGCCGCGGCGGCCCATTCCGGGGTGCCGGACCCGGTCCGTTTTTTGCCGCGGCGGCCCATTCCGGGGTGCCGGGGCCGGTCCGTTTTTTGACGCGGCGGCCCATTCCGGGGTGCCGGCTCCGGTCCGTTTTTTGCCGCAGCGGCCCATTCCGGGGTGCCAGAGCCGGTCCGTTTTTTGCCGCGGCGGCCCATTCCGGGGTGCCGGCTCCGGTCCGTTTTTTGCCGCGGCGGCCCATTCCGGGGTGCCGGACCCGGTCCGTTTTTTGCCGCGGCGGCCCATTCCGGGGTGCCGGAGTCGGTCCGTTTTTTGCCGCGGCGGCCCATTCCGGGGTGCCGGGGCCGGTCCGTTTTTTGCCGCGGCGGCCCATTCCGGGGTGCCGGCTCCGGTCCGTTTTTTGCCGCGGCGGCCCATTCCGGGGTGCCGGACCCGGTCCGTTTTTTGCCGCGGCGGCCCATTCCGGGGTGCCGGCGCCGGTCCGTTTTTTGCCGCGGCGGCCCATTCCGGGGTGCCGGACCCGGTCCGTTTTTTGCCGCGGCGGCCCATTCCGGGGTGCCGGCGCCGGTCCGTTTTTTGCCGCGGCGGCCCATTCCGGGGTGCCGGGGCCGGTCCGTTTTTTGCCGCGGCGGCCCATTCCAGGGTGCCGGCTCTGGTCCGTTTTTTGCCGCGGCGGCCCATTCCGGGGTGCCGGCGCCGGTCCGTTTTTTGCCGCGGCAGCCCATTCCGGGGTGCCGGAGCCGGTCCGTTTTTTGCCGCGGCGGCCCATTCCGGGGTGCCGGACCCGGTCCGTTTTTTGCCGCGGCGGCCCATTCTGGGGTGCCATCTCCGGTCCGTTTTTTGACGTGGCGGCCCATTCCGGGCTGCCGGACCCGGTCCGTTTTTTGCCGCGGCGGCCCATTCCGGGGTGCCGGGGCCGGTCCGTTTTTTGCCGCGGCGGCCCATTCCGGGGTGCCGGACCCGGTCCGTTTTTTGCCGCGGCGGCCCATTCCGGGGTGCCGGGGCCGGTCCGTTTTTTGCCGCGGCGGCCCATTCCGGGGTGCCGGACCCGGTCCGTTTTTTGCCGCGGCGGCCCATTCCGGGGTGCCGGAGCCGGTCCGTTTTTTGCCGCGGCGGCCCATTCCGGGGTGCCGGGGCCGGTCCGTTTTTTGCCGCGGCGGCCCATTCCGGGGTGCCGGCTCCGGTCCGTTTTTTGCCGCGGCGGCCCATTCCGGGGTGCCGGCGCCGGTCCGTTTTTTGCCGCGGCGGCCCATTCCGGGGTGCCGGACCCGGTCCGTTTTTTGACGCGGCGGCCCATTCCGGGGTGCCGGACCCGGTCCGTTTTTTGCCGCGGCGGCCCATTCCGGGGTGCCGGGGCCGGTCCGTTTTTTGCCGCGGCGGCCCATTCCGGGGTGCCGGACCCGGTCCGTTTTTTGCCGCGGCGGCCCATTCCGGGGTGCCGGAGCCGGTCCGTTTTTTGCCGCGGCGGCCCATTCCGGGGTGCCGGGGCCGGTCCGTTTTTTGCCGCGGCGGCCCATTCCGGGGTGCCGGCGCCGGTCCGTTTTTTGCCGCGGCGGCCCATTCCGGGGTGCCGGGGCCGGTCCGTTTTTTGCCGCGGCGGCCCATTCCGGGGTGCCGGGGCCGGTCCGTTTTTTGACGCGGCGGCCCATTCCGGGGTGCCGGACCCGGTCCGTTTTTTGCCGCGGCGGCCCATTCCGGGGTGCCGGACCCGGTCCGTTTTTTGCCGCGGCGGACCATTCCGGGGTGCCGGCTCTGGTCCGTTTTTTGACGCGGCGGCCCATTCCGGGGTGCCGGACCCGGTCCGTTTTTTGCCGCAGCGGCCCATTCCGGGGTGCCAGAGCCGGTCCGTTTTTTGCCGCGGCGGCCCATTCCGGGGTGCCGGCTCCGGTCCGTTTTTTGCCGCGGCGGCCCATTCCGGGGTGCCGGACCCGGTCCGTTTTTTGCCGCGGCGGCCCATTCCGGGGTGCCGGAGTCGGTCCGTTTTTTGCCGCGGCGGCCCATTCCGGGGTGCCGGCGCCGGTCCGTTTTTTGCCGCGGCGGCCCATTCCGGGGTGCCGGGGCCGGTCCGTTTTTTGCCGCGGCGGCCCATTCCGGGGTGCCGGACCCGGTCCGTTTTTTGCCGCGGCGGCCCATTCCGGGGTGCCGGCGCCGGTCCGTTTTTTGCCGCGGCGGCCCATTCCGGGGTGCCGGGGCCGGTCCGTTTTTTGCCGCGGCGGCCCATTCCGGGGTGCCGGCTCCGGTCCGTTTTTTGCCGCAGCGGCCCATTCCGGGGTGCCAGAGCCGGTCCGTTTTTTGCCGCGGCGGCCCATTCCGGGGTGCCGGCTCCGGTCCGTTTTTTGCCGCGGCGGCCCATTCCGGGGTGCCGGACCCGGTCCGTTTTTTGCCGCGGCGGCCCATTCCGGGGTGCCGGAGTCGGTCCGTTTTTTGCCGCGGCGGCCCATTCCGGGGTGCCGGCGCCGGTCCGTTTTTTGCCGCGGCGGCCCATTCCGGGGTGCCGGCTCCGGTCCGTTTTTTGCCGCGGCGGCCCATTCCGGGGTGCCGGACCCGGTCCGTTTTTTGCCGCGGCGGCCCATTCCGGGGTGCCGGACCCGGTCCGTTTTTTGCCGCGGCGGCCCATTCCGGGGTGCCGGACCCGGTCCGTTTTTTGCCGCGGCGGCCCATTCCGGGGTGCCGGCTCCGGTCCGTGTTTTGCCGCGGCGGCCCATTCCGGGGTGCCGGCGCCGGTCCGTTTTTTGCCGCGGCGGCCCATTCCGGGGTGCCGGACCCGGTCCGTTTTTTGCCGCGGCGGCCCATTCCAGGGTGCCGGCTCTGGTCCGTTTTTTGCCGCGGCGGCCCATTCCGGGGTGCCGGACCCGGTCCGTTTTTTGCCGCGGCAGCCCATTCCGGGGTGCCGGAGCCGGTCCGTTTTTTGCCGCGGCGGCCCATTCCGGGGTGCCGGACCCGGTCCGTTTTTTGCCGCGGCGGCCCATTCCGGGGTGCCGGGGCCGGTCCGTTTTTTGCCGCGGCGGCCCATTCCGGGGTGCCGGACCCGGTCCGTTTTTTACCGCGGCGGCCCATTCCGGGCTGCCGGCTCCGGTCCGTTTTTTGCCGCGGCGGCCCATTCCGGGGTGCCGGGGCCGGTCCGTTTTTTGCCGCGGCGGCCCATTCCGGGGTGCCGGACCCGGTCCGTTTTTTGCCGCGGCGGCCCATTCCGGGGTGCCGGAGCCGGTCCGTTTTTTGCCGCGGCGGCCCATTCCGGGGTGCCGGGGCCGGTCCGTTTTTTGCCGCGGCGGCCCATTCCGGGGTGCCGGCGCCGGTCCGTTTTTTGCCGCGGCGGCCCATTCCGGGGTGCCGGGGCCGGTCCGTTTTTTGCCGCGGCGGCCCATTCCGGGGTGCCGGCGCCGGTCCGTTTTTTGCCGCGGCGGCCCATTCCGGGGTGCCGGGGCCGGTCCGTTTTTTGCCGCGGCGGCCCATTCCGGGGTGCCGGGGCCGGTCCGTTTTTTGCCGCGGCGGCCCATTCCGGGGTGCCGGACCCGGTCCGTTTTTTGCCGCGGCGGCCCATTCCGGGGTGCCGGGGCCGGTCCATTTTTTGCCGCGGCGGCCCATTCCGAGGTGCCGGCTCCGGTCCGTTTTTTGCCGCGGCGGCCCATTCCGGGCTGCCGGCTCCGGTCCGTTTTTTGCCGCGGCGGCCCATTCCGGGGTGCCGGCGCCGGTCCGTTTTTTGCCGCGGCGGCCCATTCCGGGGTGCCGGCGCCGGTCCGTTTTTTGCCGCGGCGGCCCATTCCGGGGTGCGGGCGCCGGTCCGTTTTTTGCCGCGGCGGCCCATTCCGGGGTGCCGGGGCCAGTCCGTTTTTTGCCGCGGCGGCCCATTCCGGGGTGCCGGGGCCGGTCCGTTTTTTGCCGCGGCGGCCCATTCCGGGGTGCCGGCTCTGGTCCGTTTTTTGCCGCGGCGGCCCATTCCGGGGTGCCGGAGCCGGTCCGTTTTTTGCCGCGGCGGCCCATTCCGGGGTGCCGGACCCGGTCCGTTTTTTGCCGCGGCGGCCCATTCCGGGGTGCCGGGGCTGGTCCGTTTTTTGCCGCGGCGGCCCATTCCGGGGTGCCGGAGCCGGTCCGTTTTTTGACGCGGCGGCCCATTCCGGGGTGCCGGGGCCGGTCCGTTTTTTGCCGCGGCGGCCCATTCCGGGGTGCCGGCTCTGGTCCGTTTTTTGCCGCGGCGGCCCATTCCGGGGTGCCGGACCCGGTCCGTTTTTTGCCGCGGCGGCCCATTCCGGGGTGCCGGCGCCGGTCCGTTTTTTGCCGCGGCGGCCCATTCCGGGGTGCCGGACCCGGTCCGTTTTTTGCCGCGGCGGCCCATTCCGGGGTGCCGGACCCGGTCCGTTTTTTGCCGCGGCGGCCCATTCCGGGGTGCCGGAGCCGGTCCGTTTTTTGCCGCGGCGGCCCATTCCGGGGTGCCGGCGCCGGTCCGTTTTTTGCCGCGGCGGCCCATTCCGGGGTGCCGGGGCCGGTCCGTTTTTTGCCGCGGCGGCCCATTCCGGGGTGCCGGCTCCGGTCCGTTTTTTGCCGCGGCGGCCCATTCCGGGGTGCCGGAGCCGGTCCGTTTTTTGCCGCGGCGGCCCATTCCGGGGTGCCGGACCCGGTCCGTTTTTTGCCGCGGCGGCCCATTCCGGGCTGCCGGGGCCGGTCCGTTTTTTGCCGCGGCGGCCCATTCCGGGGTGCCAGAGCCGGTCCGTTTTTTGCCGCGGCGGCCCATTCCGGGGTGCCGGACCCGGTCCGTTTTTTGCCGCGGCGGCCCATTCCGGGGTGCCCTACCCGGTCCGTTTTTTGCCGCGGCGGCCCATTCCGGGGTGCCGGACCCGGTCCGTTTTTTGCCGCGGCGGCCCATTCCGGGGTGCCGGAGCCGGTCCGTTTTTTGCCGCGGCGGCCCATTCCGGGGTGCCGGGGCCGGTCCGTTTTTTGCCGCGGCGGCCCATTCCGGGGTGCCGGCGCCGGTCCGTTTTTTGCCGCGGCGGCCCATTCCGGGGTGCCGGGGCCGGTCCGTTTTTTGCCGCGGCGGCCCATTCCGGGGTGCGGGCGCCGGTCCGTTTTTTGCCGCGGCGGCCCATTCCGGGGTGCCGGCGCCGGTCCGTTTTTTGACGCGGCGGCCCATTCCGGGGTGCCAGACCCGGTCCGTTTTTTGCCGCGGCGGCCCATTCCGGGCTGCCGGGGCCGGTCCGTTTTTTGCCGCGGCGGCCCATTCCGGGGTGCCGGCGCTGGTCCGTTTTTTGACGCGGCGGCCCATTCCGGGGTGCCGGGGCCGGTCCGTTTTTTGCCACGGCGGCCCATTCCGGGGTGCCGGACCCGGTCCGTTTTTTGCCGCGGCGGCCCATTCCGGGGTGCCGGACCCGGTCCGTTTTTTGCCGCGGCGGCCCATTCCGGGGTGCCGGAGCCGGTCCGTTTTTTGCCGCGGCGGCCCATTCCGGGGTGCCAGAGCCGGTCCGTTTTTTGCCGCGGCGGCCCATTCCGGGGTGCCAGAGCCGGTCCGTTTTTTGCCGCGGCGGCCCATTCCGGGGTGCCGGGGCCGGTCCGTTTTTTGCCGCGGCGGCCCATTCCGGGGTGCCGGCGCCGGTCCGTTTTTTGCCGCGGCGGCCCATTCCGGGGTGCGGGCGCCGGTCCGTTTTTTGCCGCGGCGGCCCATTCCGGGGTGCGGGCGCCGGTCCGTTTTTTGCCGCGGCGGCCCATTCCGGGGTGCCGGCGCCGGTCCGTTTTTTGCCGCGGCGGCCCATTCCGGGGTGCGGGCGCCGGTCCGTTTTTTGACGCGGCGGCCCATTCCGGGGTGCCGGGGCCGGTCCGTTTTTTGCCGCGGCGGCCCATTCCGGGGTGCCCTACCCGGTCCGTTTTTTGCTGCGGCGGCCCATTCCGGGGTGCCGGACCCGGTCCGTTTTTTGCCGCGGCGGCCCATTCCGGGGTGCCGGCGCCGGTCCGTTTTTTGCCGCGGCGGCCCATTCCGGGGTGCCGGGGCCGGTCCGTTTTTTGCCGCGGCGGCCCATTCCGGGGTGCCGGGGCCGGTCCGTTTTTTGCCGCGGCGGCCCATTCCGGGGTGCCGGAGCCGGTCCGTTTTTTGACGCGGCGGCCCATTCCGGGGTGCCGGCTCCGGTCCGTTTTTTGCCGCGGCGGCCCATTCCGGGGTGCCGGGGCCGGTCCGTTTTTTGCCGCGGCGGCCCATTCCGGGGTGCCGGGGCCGGTCCGTTTTTTGCCGCGGCGGCCCATTCCGGGGTGCCGGGGCCGGTCCGTTTTTTGCCGCGGCGGCCCATTCCGGGGTGCCGGCGCCGGTCCGTTTTTTGCCGCGGCGGCCCATTCCGGGGTGCCGGCGCCGGTCCGTTTTTTGCCGCGGCGGACCATTCCGGGGTGCCGGCTCTGGTCCGTTTTTTGCCGCGGCGGCCCATTCCGGGGTGCCGGCGCCGGTCCGTTTTTTGCCGCAGCGGCCCATTCCGGGGTGCCAGAGCCGGTCCGTTTTTTGCCGCGGCGGCCCATTCCGGGGTGCCGGCTCCGGTCCGTTTTTTGCCGCGGCGGCCCATTCCGGGGTGCCGGCTCCGGTCCGTTTTTTGCCGCGGCGGCCCATTCCGGGGTGCCGGAGTCGGTCCGTTTTTTGCCGCGGCGGCCCATTCCGGGGTGCCGGGGCCGGTCCGTTTTTTGCCGCGGCGGCCCATTCCGGGCTGCCGGCTCCGGTCCGTTTTTTGCCGCGGCGGCCCATTCCGGGGTGCCGGACCCGGTCCGTTTTTTGCCGCGGCGGCCCATTCCGGGGTGCCGGCGCCGGTCCGTTTTTTGCCGCGGCGGCCCATTCCGGGGTGCCGGGGCCGGTCCGTTTTTTGCCGCGGCGGCCCATTCCGGGGTGCCGGCTCCGGTCCGTTTTTTGCCGTGGCGGCCCATTCCGGGGTGCCGGGGCCGGTCCGTTTTTTGCCGCGGCGGCCCATTCCGGGGTGCCGGCTCCGGTCCGTTTTTTGCCGCGGCGGCCCATTCCGGGGTGCCGGGGCCGGTCCGTTTTTTGCCGCGGCGGCCCATTCCGGGGTGCCGGACCCGGTCCGTTTTTTGACGCGGCGGCCCATTCCAGGGTTCCGGCTCTGGTCCGTTTTTTGCCGCGGCGGCCCATTCCGGGGTGCCGGGGCCGGTCCGTTTTTTGCCGCGGCAGCCCATTCCGGGGTGCCGGAGCCGGTCCGTTTTTTGCCGCGGCGGCCCATTCCGGGCTGCCGGCTCCGGTCCGTTTTTTGCCGCGGCGGCCCATTCCGGGGTGCCGGGGCCGGTCCGTTTTTTGCCGCGGCGGCCCATTCCGGGGTGCCGGACCCGGTCCGTTTTTTGCCGCGGCGGCCCATTCCGGGGTGCCGGGGCCGGTCCGTTTTTTGCCGCGGCGGCCCATTCCGGGGTGCCGGCGCCGGTCCGTTTTTTGCCGCGGCGGCCCATTCCGGGGTGCCGGGGCCGGTCCGTTTTTTGCCGCGGCGGCCCATTCCGGGGTGCCGGACCCGGTCCGTTTTTTGCCGCGGCGGACCATTCCGGGGTGCCGGCTCTGGTCCGTTTTTTGACGCGGCGGCCCATTCCGGGGTGCCGGACCCGGTCCGTTTTTTGCCGCAGCGGCCCATTCCGGGGTGCCAGAGCCGGTCCGTTTTTTGCCGCGGCGGCCCATTCCGGGGTGCCGGCTCCGGTCCGTTTTTTGCCGCGGCGGCCCATTCCGGGGTGCCGGACCCGGTCCGTTTTTTGCCGCGGCGGCCCATTCCGGGGTGCCGGAGTCGGTCCGTTTTTTGCCGCGGCGGCCCATTCCGGGGTGCCGGCGCCGGTCCGTTTTTTGCCGCGGCGGCCCATTCCGGGGTGCCGGCTCCGGTCCGTTTTTTGCCGCGGCGGCCCATTCCGGGGTGCCGGGGCCGGTCCGTTTTTTGCCGCGGCGGCCCATTCCGGGGTGCCGGCGCCGGTCCGTTTTTTGCCGCGGCGGCCCATTCCGGGGTGCCGGAGTCGGTCCGTTTTTTGCCGCGGCGGCCCATTCCGGGGTGCCGGCTCCGGTCCGTTTTTTGCCGCGGCGGCCCATTCCGGGGTGCCGGCTCTGGTCCGTTTTTTGCCGCGGCGGCCCATTCCGGGGTGCCGGACCCGGTCCGTTTTTTGCCGCGGCGGCCCATTCCAGGGTGCCGGCTCTGGTCCGTTTTTTGCCGCGGCGGCCCATTCCGGGGTGCCGGCTCCGGTCCGTTTTTTGCCGCGGCAGCCCATTCCGGGGTGCCGGAGCCGGTCCGTTTTTTGCCGCGGCGGCCCATTCCGGGGTGCCGGCTCCGGTCCGTTTTTTGCCGCGGCGGCCCATTCCGGGGTGCCGGGGCCGGTCCGTTTTTTGCCGCGGCGGCCCATTCCGGGGTGCCGGACCCGGTCCGTTTTTTACCGCGGCGGCCCATTCCGGGCTGCCGGCTCCGGTCCGTTTTTTGCCGCGGCGGCCCATTCCGGGGTGCCGGGGCCGGTCCGTTTTTTGCCGCGGCGGCCCATTCCGGGGTGCCGGACCCGGTCCGTTTTTTGCCGCGGCGGCCCATTCCGGGGTGCCGGAGCCGGTCCGTTTTTTGCCGCGGCGGCCCATTCCGGGGTGCCGGGGCCGGTCCGTTTTTTGCCGCGGCGGCCCATTCCGGGGTGCCGGCGCCGGTCCGTTTTTTGCCGCGGCGGCCCATTCCGGGGTGCCGGGGCCGGTCCGTTTTTTGCCGCGGCGGCCCATTCCGGGGTGCCGGCGCCGGTCCGTTTTTTGCCGCGGCGGCCCATTCCGGGGTGCCGGACCCGGTCCGTTTTTTGCCGCGGCGGCCCATTCCGGGGTGCCGGCGCCGGTCCGTTTTTTGCCGCGGCGGCCCATTCCGGGGTGCCGGGGCCGGTCCGTTTTTTGCCGCGGCGGCCCATTCCGGGGTGCCGGCGCCGGTCCGTTTTTTGCCGCGGCGGCCCATTCCGAGGTGCCGGCTCCGGTCCGTTTTTTGCCGCGGCGGCCCATTCCGGGCTGCCGGCTCCGGTCCGTTTTTTGCCGCGGCGGCCCATTCCGGGGTGCCGGCGCCGGTCCGTTTTTTGCCGCGGCGGCCCATTCCGGGGTGCCGGGGCCGGTCCGTTTTTTGCCGCGGCGGCCCATTCCGGGGTGCCGGACCCGGTCCGTTTTTTGCCGCGGCGGCCCATTCCGGGGTGCCGGAGCCGGTCCGTTTTTTGCCGCGGCGGCCCATTCCGGGGTGCCGGAGCCGGTCCGTTTTTTGACGCGGCGGCCCATTCCGGGGTGCCGGGGCCGGTCCGTTTTTTGCCGCGGCGGCCCATTCCGGGGTGCCGGACCCGGTCCGTTTTTTGCCGCGGCGGCCCATTCCGGGGTGCCGGGGCCGGTCCGTTTTTTGACGCGGCGGCCCATTCCGGGGTGCCGGGGCCGGTCCGTTTTTTGCCGCGGCGGCCCATTCCGGGGTGCCGGCTCCGGTCCGTTTTTTGCCGCGGCGGCCCATTCCGGGGTGCCGGAGCCGGTCCGTTTTTTGCCGCGGCGGCCCATTCCGGGCTGCCGGCTCCGGTCCGTTTTTTGCCGCGGCGGCCCATTCCGGGGTGCCGGCTCCGGTCCGTTTTTTGCCGCGGCGGCCCATTCCGGGGTGCCGGCTCCGGTCCGTTTTTTGCCGCGGCGGCCCATTCCGGGGTGCCGGCGCCGGTCCGTTTTTTGCCGCGGCGGCCCATTCCGGGGTGCCGGCGCCGGTCCGTTTTTTGCCGCGGCGGCCCATTCCGGGGTGCCGGGGCCGGTCCGTTTTTTGCCGCGGCAGCCCATTCCGGGGTGCCGGAGCCGGTCCGTTTTTTGCCGCGGCGGCCCATTCCGGGGTGCCGGCTCCGGTCCGTTTTTTGCCGCGGCGGCCCATTCCGGGGTGCCGGCGCCGGTCCGTTTTTTGCCGCGGCGGCCCATTCCGGGGTGCCGGACCCGGTCCGTTTTTTACCGCGGCGGCCCATTCCGGGCTGCCGGCTCCGGTCCGTTTTTTGCCGCGGCGGCCCATTCCGGGGTGCCGGGGCCGGTCCGTTTTTTGCCGCGGCGGCCCATTCCGGGGTGCCGGACCCGGTCCGTTTTTTGCCGCGGCGGCCCATTCCGGGGTGCCGGAGCCGGTCCGTTTTTTGCCGCGGCGGCCCATTCCGGGGTGCCGGGGCCGGTCCGTTTTTTGCCGCGGCGGCCCATTCCGGGGTGCCGGCGCCGGTCCGTTTTTTGCCGCGGCGGCCCATTCCGGGGTGCCGGGGCCGGTCCGTTTTTTGCCGCGGCGGCCCATTCCGGGGTGCCGGCGCCGGTCCGTTTTTTGCCGCGGCGGCCCATTCCGGGGTGCCGGGGCCGGTCCGTTTTTTGCCGCGGCGGCCCATTCCGGGGTGCCGGCGCCGGTCCGTTTTTTGCCGCGGCGGCCCATTCCGGGGTGCCGGGGCCGGTCCGTTTTTTGCCGCGGCGGCCCATTCCGGGGTGCCGGCGCCGGTCCGTTTTTTGCCGCGGCGGCCCATTCCGAGGTGCCGGCTCCGGTCCGTTTTTTGCCGCGGCGGCCCATTCCGGGCTGCCGGGGCCGGTCCGTTTTTTGCCGCGGCGGCCCATTCCGGGGTGCCGGGGCCGGTCCGTTTTTTGCCGCGGCGGCCCATTCCGGGGTGCCGGACCCGGTCCGTTTTTTGCCGCGGCGGCCCATTCCGGGGTGCCGGAGCCGGTCCGTTTTTTGCCGCGGCGGCCCATTCCGGGGTGCCGGAGCCGGTCCGTTTTTTGCCGCGGCGGCCCATTCCGGGGTGCCGGGGCCAGTCCGTTTTTTGCCGCGGCGGCCCATTCCGGGGTGCCGGACCCGGTCCGTTTTTTGCCGCGGCGGCCCATTCCAGGGTGCCGGACCCGGTCCGTTTTTTGCCGCGGCGGCCCATTCCGGGGTGCCGGAGCCGGTCCGTTTTTTGCCGCGGCGGCCCATTCCGGGGTGCCGGGGCCGGTCCGTTTTTTGCCGCGGCGGCCCATTCCGGGGTGCCGGCGCCGGTCCGTTTTTTGCCGCGGCGGCCCATTCCGGGGTGCGGGCGCCGGTCCGTTTTTTGCCGCGGCGGCCCATTCCGGGGTGCCGGCGCCGGTCCGTTTTTTGCCGCGGCGGCCCATTCCGGGGTGCCGGCGCCGGTCCGTTTTTTGCCGCGGCGGCCCATTCCGGGGTGCCGGGGCCGGTCCGTTTTTTGCCGCGGCGGCCCATTCCGGGGTGCCGGAGCCGGTCCGTTTTTTGCCGCGGCGGCCCATTCCGAGGTGCCGGCTCCGGTCCGTTTTTTGCCGCGGCGGCCCATTCCGGGCTGCCGGCTCCGGTCCGTTTTTTGCCGCGGCGGCCCATTCCGGGGTGCCGGCGCCGGTCCGTTTTTTGCCGCGGCGGCCCATTCCGGGGTGCCGGCGCCGGTCCGTTTTTTGCCGCGGCGGCCCATTCCGGGGTGCCGGAGCCGGTCCGTTTTTTGCCGCGGCGGCCCATTCCGGGGTGCCGGGGCCGGTCCGTTTTTTGCCGCGGCGGCCCATTCCGGGGTGCCGGGGCCGGTCCGTTTTTTGCCGCGGCGGCCCATTCCGGGGTGCCGGACCCAGTCCGTTTTTTGCCGCGGCGGCCCATTCCGGGGTGCCGGAGCCGGTCCGTTTTTTGCCGCGGCGGCCCATTCCGGGGTGCCGGAGCCGGTCCGTTTTTTGACGCGGCGGCCCATTCCGGGGTGCCGGGGCCGGTCCGTTTTTTGCCGCGGCGGCCCATTCCGGGCTGCCGGCTCCGGTCCGTTTTTTGCCGCGGCGGCCCATTCCGGGGTGCCGGCGCCGGTCCGTTTTTTGACGCGGCGGCCCATTCCGGGGTGCCGGACCCGGTCCGTTTTTTGCCGCGGCGGCCCATTCCGGGGTGCCGGCTCCGGTCCGTTTTTTGCCGCGGCGGCCCATTCCGGGGTGCCGGAGCCGGTCCGTTTTTTGCCGCGGCGGCCCATTCCGGGGTGCCGGGGCCGGTCCGTTTTTTGCCGCGGCGGCCCATTCCGGGGTGCCGGCTCCGGTCCGTTTTTTGCCGCGGCGGCCCATTCCGGGGGTGCCGGCTCCGGTCCGTTTTTTGCCGCGGCGGCCCATTCCGGGGTGCCGGCTCCGGTCCGTTTTTTGCCGCGGCGGCCCATTCCGGGGTGCCGGACCCGGTCCGTTTTTTGCCGCGGCGGCCCATTCCGGGGTGCCGGAGCCGGTCCGTTTTTTGCCGCGGCGGCCCATTCCGGGGTGCCGGGGCCGGTCCGTTTTTTGCCGCGGCGGCCCATTCCGGGGTGCCGGCGCCGGTCCGTTTTTTGCCGCGGCGGCCCATTCCGGGGTGCGGGCGCCGGTCCGTTTTTTGCCGCGGCGGCCCATTCCGGGGTGCCGGCGCCGGTCCGTTTTTTGACGCGGCGGCCCATTCCGGGGTGCCGGACCCGGTCCGTTTTTTGCCGCGGCGGCCCATTCCGGGGTGCCGGGGCCGGTCCGTTTTTTGCCGCGGCGGCCCATTCCGGGGTGCCGGCGCTGGTCCGTTTTTTGACGCGGCGGCCCATTCCGGGGTGCCGGGGCCGGTCCGTTTTTTGCCACGGTGGCCCATTCCGGGCTGCCGGGGCCGGTCCGTTTTTTGCCGCGGCGGCCCATTCCGGGGTGCCGGGGCCGGTCCGTTTTTTGCCGCGGCGGCCCATTCCGGGGTGCCGGCGCCGGTCCGTTTTTTGCCGCGGCGGCCCATTCCGGGGTGCCGGCGCCGGTCCGTTTTTTGCCGCGGCGGCCCATTCCGGGGTGCGGGCGCCGGTCCGTTTTTTGACGCGGCGGCCCATTCCGGGGTGCCGGGGCCGGTCCGTTTTTTGCCGCGGCGGCCCATTCCGGGGTGCCCTACCCGGTCCGTTTTTTGCTGCGGCGGCCCATTCCGGGGTGCCGGACCCGGTCCGTTTTTTGCCGCGGCGGCCCATTCCGGGGTGCCGGCGCCGGTCCGTTTTTTGCCGCGGCGGCCCATTCCGGGGTGCCGGGGCCGGTCCGTTTTTTGCCGCGGCGGCCCATTCCGGGGTGCCGGGGCCGGTCCGTTTTTTGCCGCGGCGGCCCATTCCGGGGTGCCGGCGCCGGTCCGTTTTTTGCCGCGGCGGCCCATTCCGGGGTGCCGGAGCCGGTCCGTTTTTTGACGCGGCGGCCCATTCCGGGGTGCCGGCTCCGGTCCGTTTTTTGCCGCGGCGGCCCATTCCGGGGTGCCGGCTCCGGTCCGTTTTTTTGCCGCGGCGGCCCATTCCGGGGTGCCGGGGCCGGTCCGTTTTTTGCCGCGGCGGCCCATTCCGGGGTGCCGGCGCCGGTCCGTTTTTTGCCGCGGCGGCCCATTCCGGGGTGCCGGGGCCGGTCCGTTTTTTGCCGCGGCGGCCCATTCCGGGGTGCCGGCGCCGGTCCGTTTTTTTGCCGCGGCGGCCCATTCCGGGGTGCCGGCGCCGGTCCGTTTTTTGCCGCGGCGGACCATTCCGGGGTGCCGGCTCTGGTCCGTTTTTTGCCGCGGCGGCCCATTCCGGGGTGCCAGAGCCGGTCCGTTTTTTTGCCGCAGCGGCCCATTCCGGGGTGCCAGAGCCGGTCCGTTTTTTGCCGCGGCGGCCCATTCCGGGGTGCCGGAGTCGGTCCGTTTTTTGCCGCGGCGGCCCATTCCGGGGTGCCGGGGCCGGTCCGTTTTTTGCCGCGGCGGCCCATTCCGGGGTGCCGGCGCCGGTCCGTTTTTTGCCGCGGCGGCCCATTCCGGGGTGCCGGCGCCGGTCCGTTTTTTGCCGCGGCGGCCCATTCCGGGGTGCCGGGGCCGGTCCGTTTTTTGCCGCGGCGGCCCATTCCGGGGTGCCGGCTCCGGTCCGTTTTTTGCCGCGGCGGCCCATTCCGGGGTGCCGGACCCGGTCCGTTTTTTGCCGCGGCGGCCCATTCCGGGGTGCCGGGGCCGGTCCGTTTTTTGCCGCGGCGGCCCATTCCGGGGTGCCGGGGCCGGTCCGTTTTTTGCCGCGGCGGCCCATTCCGGGGTGCCGGCGCCGGTCCGTTTTTTGCCGCGGCGGCCCATTCCGGGGTGCCGGGGCCGGTCCGTTTTTTGCCGCGGCGGCCCATTCCGGGGTGCCGGACCCGGTCCGTTTTTTGCCGCGGCGGACCATTCCGGGGTGCCGGCTCTGGTCCGTTTTTTGACGCGGCGGCCCATTCCGGGGTGCCGGACCCGGTCCGTTTTTTGCCGCAGCGGCCCATTCCGGGGTGCCAGAGCCGGTCCGTTTTTTGCCGCGGCGGCCCATTCCGGGGTGCCGGCGCCGGTCCGTTTTTTGCCGCGGCGGCCCATTCCGGGGTGCCGGGGCCGGTCCGTTTTTTGCCGCGGCGGCCCATTCCGGGGTGCCGGAGTCGGTCCGTTTTTTGCCGCGGCGGCCCATTCCGGGGTGCCGGCGCCGGTCCGTTTTTTGCCGCGGCGGCCCATTCCGGGGTGCCGGCTCCGGTCCGTTTTTTGCCGCGGCGGCCCATTCCGGGGTGCCGGGGCCGGTCCGTTTTTTGCCGCGGCGGCCCATTCCGGGGTGCCGGCGCCGGTCCGTTTTTTGCCGCGGCGGCCCATTCCGGGGTGCCGGACCCGGTCCGTTTTTTGCCGCGGCGGCCCATTCCGGGGTGCCGGCTCCGGTCCGTTTTTTGCCGCGGCGGCCCATTCCGGGGTGCCGGCGCCGGTCCGTTTTTTGCCGCGGCGGCCCATTCCGGGGTGCCGGCTCCGGTCCGTTTTTTGCCGCGGCGGCCCATTCCAGGGTGCCGGCTCTGGTCCGTTTTTTGCCGCGGCGGCCCATTCCGGGGTGCCGGGGCCGGTCCGTTTTTTGCCGCGGCAGCCCATTCCGGGGTGCCGGAGCCGGTCCGTTTTTTGCCGCGGCGGCCCATTCCGGGGTGCCGGCTCCGGTCCGTTTTTTGCCGCGGCGGCCCATTCCGGGGTGCCGGGGCCGGTCCGTTTTTTGCCGCGGCGGCCCATTCCGGGGTGCCGGAGCCGGTCCGTTTTTTGCCGCGGCGGCCCATTCCGGGGTGCCGGAGCCGGTCCGTTTTTTGCCGCGGCGGCCCATTCCGGGGTGCCGGGGCCGGTCCGTTTTTTGCCGCGGCGGCCCATTCCGGGGTGCCGGCGCCGGTCCGTTTTTTGCCGCGGCGGCCCATTCCGGGGTGCCGGAGCCGGTCCGTTTTTTGCCGCGGCGGCCCATTCCGGGGTGCCGGGGCCGGTCCGTTTTTTGCCGCGGCGGCCCATTCCGGGGTGCCGGCTCCGGTCCGTTTTTTGCCGCGGCGGCCCATTCCGGGGTGCCGGGGCCGGTCCGTTTTTTGCCGCGGCGGCCCATTCCGGGGTGCCGGCGCTGGTCCGTTTTTTGCCGCGGCGGCCCATTCCGGGGTGCCGGACCCGGTCCGTTTTTTGCCGCGGCGGCCCATTCCGGGGTGCCGGCGCCGGTCCGTTTTTTGCCGCGGCGGCCCATTCCGGGGTGCCGGGGCCGGTCCGTTTTTTGCCGCGGCGGCCCATTCCGGGGTGCCGGCGCCGGTCCGTTTTTTGACGCGGCGGACCATTCCGGGGTGCCGGCTCCGGTCCGTTTTTTGCCGCGGCGGCCCATTCCGGGGTGCCGGCTCCGGTCCGTTTTTTGCCGCGGCGGCCCATTCCGGGGTGCCGGCGCCGGTCCGTTTTTTGACGCGGCGGCCCATTCCGGGGTGCCGGACCCGGTCCGTTTTTTGCCGCGGCGGCCCATTCCGGGGTGCCGGCTCCGGTCCGTTTTTTGCCGCGGCGGCCCATTCCGGGGTGCCGGCGCCGGTCCGTTTTTTGCCGCGGCGGCCCATTCCGGGGTGCCGGACCCGGTCCGTTTTTTGCCGCGGCGGCCCATTCCGGGCTGCCGGCTCCGGTCCGTTTTTTGCCGCGGCGGCCCATTCCGGGGTGCCGGCTCCGGTCCGTTTTTTGCCGCGGCGGCCCATTCCGGGGTGCCGGACCCGGTCCGTTTTTTGCCGCGGCGGCCCATTCCGGGGTGCCGGCTCCGGTCCGTTTTTTGCCGCGGCGGCCCATTCCGGGGTGCCGGCGCCGGTCCGTTTTTTGCCGCGGCGGCCCATTCCGGGGTGCCGGACCCGGTCCGTTTTTTGCCGCGGCGGCCCATTCCGGGGTGCCGGCTCCGGTCCGTTTTTTGCCGCGGCAGCCCATTCCGGGGTGCCGGAGCCGGTCCGTTTTTTGCCGCGGCGGCCCATTCCGGGGTGCCGGCTCCGGTCCGTTTTTTGCCGCGGCGGCCCATTCCGGGGTGCCGGGGCCGGTCCGTTTTTTGCCGCGGCGGCCCATTCCGGGGTGCCGGACCCGGTCCGTTTTTTGCCGCGGCGGCCCATTCCGGGGTGCCGGAGCCGGTCCGTTTTTTGCCGCGGCGGCCCATTCCGGGGTGCCGGGGCCGGTCCGTTTTTTGCCGCGGCGGCCCATTCCGGGGTGCCGGCGCCGGTCCGTTTTTTGCCGCGGCGGCCCATTCCGGGGTGCCGGGGCCGGTCCGTTTTTTGCCGCGGCGGCCCATGCCGGGGTGCCGGCGCCGGTCCGTTTTTTGCCGCGGCGGCCCATTCCGGGGTGCCGGGGCCGGTCCGTTTTTTGCCGCGGCGGCCCATTCCGGGGTGCCGGCGCCGGTCCGTTTTTTGCCGCGGCGGCCCATTCCGGGGTGCCGGGGCCGGTCCGTTTTTTGCCGCGGCGGCCCATTCCGGGGTGCCGGCGCCGGTCCGTTTTTTGCCGCGGCGGCCCATTCCGAGGTGCCGGCTCCGGTCCGTTTTTTGCCGCGGCGGCCCATTCCGGGGTGCCGGCGCCGGTCCGTTTTTTGCCGCGGCGGCCCATTCCGGGGTGCCGGGGCCGGTCCGTTTTTTGCCGCGGCGGCCCATTCCGGGGTGCCGGCTCCGGTCCGTTTTTTGCCGCGGCGGCCCATTCCGGGGTGCCGGCGCCGGTCCGTTTTTTGCCGCGGCGGCCCATTCCGGGGTGCCGGAGCCGGTTCGTTTTTTGACGCGGCGGCCCATTCCGGGGTGCCGGGGCCGGTCCGTTTTTTGCCGCGGCGGCCCATTCCGGGCTGCCGGCTCCGGTCCGTTTTTTGCCGCGGCGGCCCATTCCGGGGTGCCGGCGCCGGTCCGTTTTTTGACGCGGCGGCCCATTCCGGGGTGTCGGACCCGGTCCGTTTTTTGCCGCGGCGGCCCATTCCGGGGTGCCAGGGCCGGTCCGTTTTTTGCCGCGGCGGCCCATTCCGGGGTGCCGGGGCCGGTCCGTTTTTTGCCGCGGCGGCCCATTCCGGGGTGCCGGACCCGGTCCGTTTTTTGCCGCGGCGGCCCATTCCGGGCTGCCGGCTCCGGTCCGTTTTTTGCCGCGGCGGCCCATTCCGGGGTGCCGGCTCCGGTCCGTTTTTTGCCGCGGCGGCCCATTCCGGGGTGCCGGCTCCGGTCCGTTTTTTGCCGCGGCGGCCCATTCCGGGGTGCCGGACCCGGTCCGTTTTTTGCCGCGGCGGCCCATTCCGGGGTGCCGGAGCCGGTCCGTTTTTTGCCGCGGCGGCCCATTCCGGGGTGCCGGGGCCGGTCCGTTTTTTGCCGCGGCGGCCCATTCCGGGGTGCCGGCGCCGGTCCGTTTTTTGCCGCGGCGGCCCATTCCGGGGTGCGGGCGCCGGTCCGTTTTTTGCCGCGGCGGCCCATTCCGGGGTGCCGGCGCCGGTCCGTTTTTTGCCGCGGCGGCCCATTCCGGGGTGCCGGACCCGGTCCGTTTTTTGCCGCGGCGGCCCATTCCGGGCTGCCGGGGCCGGTCCGTTTTTTGCCGCGGCGGCCCATTCCGGGGTGCCGGCGCTGGTCCGTTTTTTGACGCGGCGGCCCATTCCGGGGTGCCGGGGCCGGTCCGTTTTTTGCCACGGTGGCCCATTCCGGGCTGCCGGGGCCGGTCCGTTTTTTGCCGCGGCGGCCCATTCCGGGGTGCCGGGGCCGGTCCGTTTTTTGCCGCGGCGGCCCATTCCGGGGTGCCGGACCCGGTCCGTTTTTTGCCGCGGCGGCCCATTCCGGGGTGCCGGAGCCGGTCCGTTTTTTGCCGCGGCGGCCCATTCCGGGGTGCCGGAGCCGGTCCGTTTTTTGCCGCGGCGGCCCATTCCGGGGTGCCGGGGCCGGTCCGTTTTTTGCCGCGGCGGCCCATTCCGGGGTGCCGGAGCCGGTCCGTTTTTTGCCGCGGCGGCCCATTCCGGGGTGCCGGCGCCGGTCCGTTTTTTGCCGCGGCGGCCCATTCCGGGGTGCCGGAGCCGGTCCGTTTTTTGCCGCGGCGGCCCATTCCGGGGTGCCGGGGCCGGTCCGTTTTTTGCCGCGGCGGCCCATTCCGGGGTGCCGGCGCCGGTCCGTTTTTTGCCGCGCGGCCCATTCCGGGGTGCGGGCGCCGGTCCGTTTTTTGCCGCGGCGGCCCATTCCGGGGTGCCGGCGCCGGTCCGTTTTTTGCCGCGGCGGCCCATTCCGGGGTGCCGGCGCCGGTCCGTTTTTTGCCGCGGCGGCCCATTCCGGGGTGCCGGGGCCGGTCCGTTTTTTGCCGCGGCGGCCCATTCCGGGGTGCCGGCGCCGGTCCGTTTTTTGCCGCGGCGGCCCATTCCGGGGTGCCGGCTCCGGTCCGTTTTTTGCCGCGGCGGCCCATTCCGGGGTGCCGGCTCCGGTCCGTTTTTTGCCGCGGCGGCCCATTCCGGGGTGCCGGGGCCGGTCCGTTTTTTGCCGCGGCGGCCCATTCCGGGGTGCGGGCGCCGGTCCGTTTTTTGCCGCGGCGGCCCATTCCGGGGTGCCGGGGCCGGTCCGTTTTTTGCCGCGGCGGCCCATTCCGGGGTGCCGGACCCAGTCCGTTTTTTGCCGCGGCGGCCCATTCCGGGGTGCCGGACCCGGTCCGTTTTTTGCCGCGGCGGCCCATTCCGGGGTGCCGGGGCCGGTCCGTTTTTTGCCGCGGCGGCCCATTCCGGGGTGCCGGACCCGGTCCGTTTTTTGCCGCGGCGGCCCATTCCGGGGTGCCGGAGCCGGTCCGTTTTTTGCCGCGGCGGCCCATTCCGGGGTGCCGGAGCCGGTCCGTTTTTTGCCGCGGCGGCCCATTCCGGGGTGCCGGGGCCGGTCCGTTTTTTGCCGCGGCGGCCCATTCCGGGGTGCCGGACCCGGTCCGTTTTTTGCCGCGGCGGCCCATTCCGGGGTGCCGGACCCGGTCCGTTTTTTGACGCGGCGGCCCATTCCGGGGTGCCGGAGCCGGTCCGTTTTTTGCCGCGGCGGCCCATTCCGGGGTGCCGGGGCCGGTCCGTTTTTTGCCGCGGCGGCCCATTCCGGGGTGCCGGCGCCGGTCCGTTTTTTGCCGCGGCGGCCCATTCCGGGGTGCGGGCGCCGGTCCGTTTTTTGCCGCGGCGGCCCATTCCGGGGTGCCGGCGCCGGTCCGTTTTTTGCCGCGGCGGCCCATTCCGGGGTGCCGGCGCCGGTCCGTTTTTTGCCGCGGCGGCCCATTCCGGGGTGCCGGGGCCGGTCCGTTTTTTGCCGCGGCGGCCCATTCCGGGGTGCCGGCGCCGGTCCGTTTTTTGCCGCGGCGGCCCATTCCGGGCTGCCGGCTCCGGTCCGTTTTTTGCCGCGGCGGCCCATTCCGGGCTGCCGGCTCCGGTCCGTTTTTTGCCGCGGCGGCCCATTCCGGGGTGCCGGCGCCGGTCCGTTTTTTTGCCGCGGCGGCCCATTCCGGGGTGCCGGCGCCGGTCCGTTTTTTGCCGCGGCGGCCCATTCCGGGGTGCGGGCGCCGGTCCGTTTTTTGCCGCGGCGGCCCATTCCGGGGTGCCGGGGCCGGTCCGTTTTTTGCCGCGGCGGCCCATTCCGGGGTGCCGGGGCCGGTCCGTTTTTTGCCGCGGCGGCCCATTCCGGGGTGCCGGACCCGGTCCGTTTTTTGCCGCGGCGGCCCATTCCGGGGTGCCGGCTCCGGTCCGTTTTTTGCCGCGGCGGCCCATTCCGGGGTGCCGGGGCCGGTCCGTTTTTTGCCGCGGCGGCCCATTCCGGGGTGCCGGGGCCGGTCCGTTTTTTGCCGCGGCGGCCCATTCCGGGCTGCCGGCTCCGGTCCGTTTTTTGCCGCGGCGGCCCATTCCGGGGTGCCGGCGCCGGTCCGTTTTTTGCCGCGGCGGCCCATTCCGGGGTGCCGGGGCCGGTCCGTTTTTTGCCGCGGCGGCCCATTCCGGGGTGCCGGCTCCGGTCCGTTTTTTGCCGCGGCGGCCCATTCCGGGGTGCCGGAGCCGGTCCGTTTTTTGCCGCGGCGGCCCATTCCGGGGTGCCGGGGCCGGTCCGTTTTTTGCCGCGGCGGCCCATTCCGGGGTGCCGGCTCCGGTCCGTTTTTTGCCGCGGCGGCCCATTCCGGGGTGCCGGCTCCGGTCCGTTTTTTGCTGCGGCGGCCCATTCCGGGGTGCCGGACCCGGTCCGTTTTTTGCCGCGGCGGCCCATTCCGGGGTGCCGGACCCGGTCCGTTTTTTGCCGCGGCGGCCCATTCCGGGGTGCCGGAGCCGGTCCGTTTTTTGCCGCGGCGGCCCATTCCGGGGTGCCGGGGCCGGTCCGTTTTTTGCCGCGGCGGCCCATTCCGGGGTGCCGGCGCCGGTCCGTTTTTTGCTGCGGCGGCCCATTCCGGGGTGCGGGCGCCGGTCCGTTTTTTGCCGCGGCGGCCCATTCCGGGGTGCCGGCGCCAGTCTGTTTTTTGACGCGGCGGCCCATTCCGGGGTGCCGGGGCGGGTCCGTTTTTTGCCGCGGCGGCCCATTCCGGGCTGCCGGGGCCGGTCCGTTTTTTGCCGCGGCGGCCCATTCCGGGGGGCCGGCGCTGGTCCGTTTTTTGACGCGGCGGCCCATTCCGGGGTGCCGGGGCCGGTCCGTTTTTTGCCACGGTGGCCCATTCCGGGCTGCCGGGGCCGGTCCGTTTTTTGCCGCGGCGGCCCATTCCGGGGTGCCGGGGCCGGTCCGTTTTTTGCCGCGGCGGCCCATTCCGGGGTGCCGGACCCGGTCCGTTTTTTGCCGCGGCGGCCCATTCCGGGGTGCCGGAGCCGGTCCGTTTTTTGCCGCGGCGGCCCATTCCGGGGTGCCGGAGCCGGTCCGTTTTTTGCCGCGGCGGCCCATTCCGGGGTGCCGGGGCCGGTCCGTTTTTTGCCGCGGCGGCCCATTCCGGGGTGCCGGCTCCGGTCCGTTTTTTGCCGCGGCGGCCCATTCCGGGGTGCCGGGGCCGGTCCGTTTTTTGCCGCGGCGGCCCATTCCGGGGTGCCGGGGCCGGTCCGTTTTTTGCCGCGGCGGCCCATTCCGGGGTGCGGGCGCCGGTCCGTTTTTTGCCGCGGCGGCCCATTCCGGGGTGCGGGCGCCGGTCCGTTTTTTGCCGCGGCGGCCCATTCCGGGGTGCCGGCGCCGGTCCGTTTTTTGCCGCGGCGGCCCATTCCGGGGTGCCGGGGCCGGTCCGTTTTTTGCCGCGGCGGCCCATTCCGGGGTGCCGGCGCCGGTCCGTTTTTTGCCGCGGCGGCCCATTCCGGGGTGCCGGACCCGGTCCGTTTTTTGCCGCGGCGGCCCATTCCGGGGTGCCGGCGCCGGTCCGTTTTTTGCCGCGGCGGCCCATTCCGAGGTGCCGGCTCCGGTCCGTTTTTTGCCGCGGCGGCCCATTCCGGGCTGCCGGCTCCGGTCCGTTTTTTGCCGCGGCGGCCCATTCCGGGGTGCCGGCGCCGGTCCGTTTTTTGCCGCGGCGGCCCATTCCGGGGTGCTGGCGCCGGTCCGTTTTTTGCCGCGGCGGCCCATTCCGGGGTGCGGGCGCCGGTCCGTTTTTTGCCGCGGCGGCCCATTCCGGGGTGCCGGGGCCGGTCCGTTTTTTGCCGCGGCGGCCCATTCCGGGGTGCCGGGGCCGGTCCGTTTTTTGCCGCGGCGGCCCATTCCGGGGTGCCGGACCCGGTCCGTTTTTTGCTGCGGCGGCCCATTCCGGGGTGCCGGCTCTGGTCCGTTTTTTGACGCGGCGGCCCATTCCGGGGTGCCGGAGCCGGTCCGTTTTTTGACGCGGCGGCCCATTCCAGGGTGCCGGGGCCGGTCCGTTTTTTGCCGCGGCGGCCCATTCCGGGCTGCCGGCTCCGGTCCGTTTTTTGCCGCGGCGGCCCATTCCGGGGTGCGGCGCCGGTCCGTTTTTTGACGCGGCGGCCCATTCCGGGGTGCCAGACCCGGTCCGTTTTTTGCCGCGGCGGCCCATTCCGGGGTGCCGGCTCCGGTCCGTTTTTTGCCGCGGCGGCCCATTCCGGGGTGCCGGCTCCGGTCCGTTTTTTGCCGCGGCGGCCCATTCCGGGGTGCCGGAGCCGGTCCGTTTTTTGCCGCGGCGGCCCATTCCGGGGTGCCGGCTCCGGTCCGTTTTTTGCCGCGGCGGCCCATTCCGGGGTGCCGGCTCCGGTCCGTTTTTTGCCGCGGCGGCCCATTCCGGGGTGCCGGACCCGGTCCGTTTTTTGCCGCGGCGGCCCATTCCGGGGTGCCGGAGCCGGTCCGTTTTTTGCCGCGGCGGCCCATTCCGGGGTGCCGGGGCCGGTCCGTTTTTTGCCGCGGCGGCCCATTCCGGGGTGCCGGCGCCGGTCCGTTTTTTGCCGCGGCGGCCCATTCCGGGGTGCGGGCGCCGGTCCGTTTTTTGCCGCGGCGGCCCATTCCGGGGTGCCGGCGCCGGTCCGTTTTTTGACGCGGCGGCCCATTCCGGGGTGCCAGACCCGGTCCGTTTTTTGCCGCGGCGGCCCATTCCGGGCTGCCGGCGCCGGTCCGTTTTTTGACGCGGCGGCCCATTCCGGGGTGCCGGCTCCGGTCCGTTTTTTGCCGCGGCGGCCCATTCCGGGGTGCCGGCGCCGGTCCGTTTTTTGCCGCGGCGGCCCATTCCGGGGTGCGGGCGCCGGTCCGTTTTTTGCCGCGGCGGCCCATTCCGGGGTGCCGGGGCCGGTCCGTTTTTTGCCGCGGCGGCCCATTCCGGGGTGCCGGGGCCGGTCCGTTTTTTGCCGCGGCGGCCCATTCCGGGGTGCCGGGGCCGGTCCGTTTTTTGCCGCGGCGGCCCATTCCGGGGTGCCGGGGCCGGTCCGTTTTTTGACGCGGCGGCCCATTCCAGGGTGCCGGGGCCGGTCCGTTTTTTGCCGCGGCGGCCCATTCCGGGCTGCCGGCTCCGGTCCGTTTTTTGCCGCGGCGGCCCATTCCGGGGTGCCGGCGCCGGTCCGTTTTTTGACGCGGCGGCCCATTCCGGGGTGCCGGACCCGGTCCGTTTTTTGCCGCGGCGGCCCATTCCGGGGTGCCGGCTCCGGTCCGTTTTTTGCCGCGGCGGCCCATTCCGGGGTGCCGGCTCCGGTCCGTTTTTTGCCGCGGCGGCCCATTCCGGGGTGCCGGAGCCGGTCCGTTTTTTGCCGCGGCGGCCCATTCCGGGGTGCCGGCTCCGGTCCGTTTTTTGCCGCGGCGGCCCATTCCGGGGTGCCGGCTCCGGTCCGTTTTTTGCCGCGGCGGCCCATTCCGGGGTGCCGGCTCCGGTCCGTTTTTTGCCGCGGCGGCCCATTCCGGGGTGCCGGACCCGGTCCGTTTTTTGCCGCGGCGGCCCATTCCGGGGTGCCGGCTCCGGTCCGTTTTTTGCCGCGGCGGCCCATTCCGGGGTGCCGGGGCCGGTCCGTTTTTTGCCGCGGCGGCCCATTCCGGGGTGCCGGCGCCGGTCCGTTTTTTGCCGCGGCGGCCCATTCCGGGGTGCCGGCGCCGGTCCGTTTTTTGCCGCGGCGGCCCATTCCGGGGTGCCGGCGCCGGTCCGTTTTTTGACGCGGCGGCCCATTCCAGGGTGCCGGGGCCGGTCCGTTTTTTGCCGCGGCGGCCCATTCCGGGCTGCCGGCTCCGGTCCGTTTTTTGCCGCGGCGGCCCATTCCGGGGTGCCGGCGCCGGTCCGTTTTTTGCCGCGGCGGCCCATTCCGGGGTGCCGGACCCGGTCCGTTTTTTGCCGCGGCGGCCCATTCCGGGGTGCCGGCTCCGGTCCGTTTTTTGCCGCGGCGGCCCATTCCGGGGTGCCGGCTCCGGTCCGTTTTTTGCCGCGGCGGCCCATTCCGGGGTGCCGGAGCCGGTC
The DNA here is from genome assembly GCF_963921805.1 of Phalacrocorax carbo. NCBI lineage: Eukaryota > Metazoa > Chordata > Aves > Suliformes > Phalacrocoracidae > Phalacrocorax > Phalacrocorax carbo. The sequence goes on along the minus strand of NW_026990301.1, from coordinate 108,013 downwards.
CGTTTTTTGCCACGGCGGCCCATTCCGGGGTGCCGGCGCCGGTCCGTTTTTTGCCGCGGCGGCCCATTCCGGGGTGCCGGACCCGGTCCGTTTTTTGCCGCGGCGGCCCATTCCGGGGTGCCGGCTCCGGTCCGTTTTTTGCCGCGGCGGCCCATTCCGGGGTGCCGGACCCGGTCCGTTTTTTGCCGCGGCGGCCCATTCCGGGGTGCCGGAGCCGGTCCGTTTTTTGCCGCGGCGGCCCATTCCGGGGTGCCGGCGCCGGTCCGTTTTTTGCCGCGGCGGCCCATTCCGGGGTGCCGGGGCCGGTCCGTTTTTTGCCGCGGCGGCCCATTCCGGGGTGCCGGACCCGGTCCGTTTTTTGCCGCGGCGGACCATTCCGGGGTGCCGGCTCTGGTCCGTTTTTTGACGCGGCGGCCCATTCCGGGGTGCCGGACCCGGTCCGTTTTTTGCCGCAGCGGCCCATTCCGGGGTGCCAGAGCCGGTCCGTTTTTTGCCGCGGCGGCCCATTCCGGGGTGCCGGCTCCGGTCCGTTTTTTGCCGCGGCGGCCCATTCCGGGGTGCCGGCGCCGGTCCGTTTTTTGCCGCGGCGGCCCATTCCGGGGTGCCGGAGTCGGTCCGTTTTTTGCCGCGGCGGCCCATTCCGGGGTGCCGGCGCCGGTCCGTTTTTTGCCGCGGCGGCCCATTCCGGGGTGCCGGGGCCGGTCCGTTTTTTGCCGCGGCGGCCCATTCCGGGGTGCCGGGGCCGGTCCGTTTTTTGCCGCGGCGGCCCATTCCGGGGTGCCGGCGCCGGTCCGTTTTTTGCCGCGGCGGCCCATTCCGGGGTGCCGGACCCGGTCCGTTTTTTGCCGCGGCGGCCCATTCCGGGGTGCCGGCTCCGGTCCGTTTTTTGCCGCGGCGGCCCATTCCGGGGTGCCGGCGCCGGTCCGTTTTTTGCCGCGGCGGCCCATTCCGGGGTGCCGGACCCGGTCCGTTTTTTGCCGCGGCGGCCCATTCCAGGGTGCCGGCTCTGATCCGTTTTTTGCCGCGGCGGCCCATTCCGGGGTGCCGGGGCCGGTCCGTTTTTTGCCGCGGCAGCCCATTCCGGGGTGCCGGAGCCGGTCCGTTTTTTGCCGCGGCGGCCCATTCCGGGGTGCCGGCTCCGGTCCGTTTTTTGCCGCGGCGGCCCATTCCGGGGTGCCGGGGCCGGTCCGTTTTTTGCCGCGGCGGCCCATTCCGGGGTGCCGGACCCGGTCCGTTTTTTACCGCGGCGGCCCATTCCGGGCTGCCGGCTCCGGTCCGTTTTTTGCCGCGGCGGCCCATTCCGGGGTGCCGGACCCGGTCCGTTTTTTGCCGCGGCGGCCCATTCCGGGGTGCCGGAGCCGGTCCGTTTTTTGCCGCGGCGGCCCATTCCGGGGTGCCGGGGCCGGTCCGTTTTTTTGCCGCGGCGGCCCATTCCGGGGTGCCGGCGCCGGTCCGTTTTTTGCCGCGGCGGCCCATTCCGGGGTGCCGGGGCCGGTCCGTTTTTTGCCGCGGCGGCCCATTCCGGGGTGCCGGCGCCGGTCCGTTTTTTGCCGCGGCGGCCCATTCCGGGGTGCCGGACCCGGTCCGTTTTTTGCCGCGGCGGCCCATTCCGGGGTGCCGGCGCCGGTCCGTTTTTTGCCGCGGCGGCCCATTCCGGGGTGCCGGCGCCGGTCCGTTTTTTGCCGCGGCGGCCCATTCCGGGGTGCCGGCGCCGGTCCGTTTTTTGCCGCGGCGGCCCATTCCGAGGTGCCGGCTCCGGTCCGTTTTTTGCCGCGGCGGCCCATTCCGGGGTGCCGGCTCCGGTCCGTTTTTTGCCGCGGCGGCCCATTCCGGGGTGCCGGCGCCGGTCCGTTTTTTGCCGCGGCGGCCCATTCCGGGGTGCGGGCGCCGGTCCGTTTTTTGCCGCGGCGGCCCATTCCGGGGTGCCGGCGCCGGTCCGTTTTTTGCCGCGGCGGCCCATTCCGGGGTGCCGGACCCGGTCCGTTTTTTGCCGCGGCGGCCCATTCCGGGGTGCCGGCGCCGGTCCGTTTTTTGCCGCGGCGGCCCATTCCGGGGTGCCGGACCCGGTCCGTTTTTTGCCGCGGCGGCCCATTCCGGGGTGCCGGCTCTGGTCCGTTTTTTGCCGCGGCGGCCCATTCCGGGGTGCCGGCTCCGGTCCGTTTTTTGACGCGGCGGCCCATTCCGGGGTGCCGGGGCCGGTCCGTTTTTTGCCGCGGCGGCCCATTCCGGGCTGCCGGCTCCGGTCCGTTTTTTGCCGCGGCGGCCCATTCCGGGGTGCCGGCGCCGGTCCGTTTTTTGACGCGGCGGCCCATTCCGGGGTGCCGGACCCGGTCCGTTTTTTGCCGCGGCGGCCCATTCCGGGGTGCCGGCTCCGGTCCGTTTTTTGCCGCGGCGGCCCATTCCGGGGTGCCGGCTCCGGTCCGTTTTTTGCCGCGGCGGCCCATTCCGGGGTGCCGGAGCCGGTCCGTTTTTTGCCGCGGCGGCCCATTCCGGGCTGCCGGCTCCGGTCCGTTTTTTGCCGCGGCGGCCCATTCCGGGGTGCCGGCTCCGGTCCGTTTTTTGACGCGGCGGCCCATTCCGGGGTGCCGGGGCCGGTCCGTTTTTTGCCGCGGCGGCCCATTCCGGGGTGCCGGCTCCGGTCCGTTTTTTGCCGCGGCGGCCCATTCCGGGGTGCCGGCGCCGGTCCGTTTTTTGCCGCGGCGGCCCATTCCGGGCTGCCGGCGCCGGTCCGTTTTTTGACGCGGCGGCCCATTCCGGGGTGCCGGGGCCGGTCCGTTTTTTGCCGCGGCGGCCCATTCCGGGGTGCCGGCTCCGGTCCGTTTTTTGCCGCGGCGGCCCATTCCGGGGTGCCGGAGCCGGTCCGTTTTTTGCCGCGGCGGCCCATTCCGGGCTGCCGGCTCCGGTCCGTTTTTTGCCGCGGCGGCCCATTCCGGGGTGCCGGCTCCGGTCCGTTTTTTGCCGCGGCGGCCCATTCCGGGGTGCCGGCGCCGGTCCGTTTTTTGCCGCGGCGGCCCATTCCGGGGTGCCGGACCCGGTCCGTTTTTTGCCGCGGCGGCCCATTCCGGGGTGCCGGGGCCGGTCCGTTTTTTGCCGCGGCAGCCCATTCCGGGGTGCCGGAGCCGGTCCGTTTTTTGCCGCGGCGGCCCATTCCGGGGTGCCGGCTCCGGTCCGTTTTTTGCCGCGGCGGCCCATTCCGGGGTGCCGGCGCTGGTCCGTTTTTTGCCGCGGCGGCCCATTCCGGGGTGCCGGACCCGGTCCGTTTTTTACCGCGGCGGCCCATTCCGGGCTGCCGGCTCCGGTCCGTTTTTTGCCGCGGCGGCCCATTCCGGGGTGCCGGGGCCGGTCCGTTTTTTGCCGCGGCGGCCCATTCCGGGGTGCCGGACCCGGTCCGTTTTTTGCCGCGGCGGCCCATTCCGGGGTGCCGGAGCCGGTCCGTTTTTTGCCGCGGCGGCCCATTCCGGGGTGCCGGGGCCGGTCCGTTTTTTGCCGCGGCGGCCCATTCCGGGGTGCCGGGGCCGGTCCGTTTTTTGCCGCGGCGGCCCATTCCGGGGTGCCGGGGCCGGTCCGTTTTTTGCCGCGGCGGCCCATTCCGGGGTGCCGGCGCCGGTCCGTTTTTTGCCGCGGCGGCCCATTCCGGGGTGCCGGGGCCGGTCCGTTTTTTGCCGCGGCGGCCCATTCCGGGGTGCCGGCGCCGGTCCGTTTTTTGCCGCGGCGGCCCATTCCGGGGTGCCGGGGCCGGTCCATTTTTTGCCGCGGCGGCCCATTCCGGGGTGCCGGGGCCGGTCCGTTTTTTGCCGCGGCGGCCCATTCCGGGGTGCCGGACCCGGTCCGTTTTTTGCCGCGGCGGCCCATTCCGGGGTGCCGGCTCTGGTCCGTTTTTTGCCGCGGCGGCCCATTCCGGGGTGCCGGAGCCGGTCCGTTTTTTGACGCGGCGGCCCATTCCAGGGTGCCGGGGCCGGTCCGTTTTTTGCCGCGGCGGCCCATTCCGGGCTGCCGGCTCCGGTCCGTTTTTTGCCGCGGCGGCCCATTCCGGGGTGCCGGCGCCGGTCCGTTTTTTGACGCGGCGGCCCATTCCGGGGTGCCAGACCCGGTCCGTTTTTTGCCGCGGCGGCCCATTCCGGGGTGCCGGCTCCGGTCCGTTTTTTGCCGCGGCGGCCCATTCCGGGGTGCCGGCTCCGGTCCGTTTTTTGCCGCGGCGGCCCATTCCGGGGTGCCGGAGCCGGTCCGTTTTTTGCCGCGGCGGCCCATTCCGGGGTGCCGGCTCCGGTCCGTTTTTTGCCGCGGCGGCCCATTCCGGGGTGCCGGCTCCGGTCCGTTTTTTGCCGCGGCGGCCCATTCCGGGGTGCCGGAGCCGGTCCGTTTTTTGCCGCGGCGGCCCATTCCGGGGTGCCGGAGCCGGTCCGTTTTTTGCCGCGGCGGCCCATTCCGGGGTGCCGGCTCCGGTCCGTTTTTTGCCGCGGCGGCCCATTCCGGGGTGCCGGACCCGGTCCGTTTTTTGCCGCGGCGGCCCATTCCGGGGTGCCGGCTCTGGTCCGTTTTTTGCCGCGGCGGCCCATTCCGGGGTGCCGGAGCCGGTCCGTTTTTTGACGCGGCGGCCCATTCCAGGGTGCCGGGGCCGGTCCGTTTTTTGCCGCGGCGGCCCATTCCGGGCTGCCGGCTCCGGTCCGTTTTTTGCCGCGGCGGCCCATTCCGGGGTGCCGGCGCCGGTCCGTTTTTTGACGCGGCGGCCCATTCCGGGGTGCCAGACCCGGTCCGTTTTTTGCCGCGGCGGCCCATTCCGGGGTGCCGGCTCCGGTCCGTTTTTTGCCGCGGCGGCCCATTCCGGGGTGCCGGCTCCGGTCCGTTTTTTGCCGCGGCGGCCCATTCCGGGGTGCCGGAGCCGGTCCGTTTTTTGCCGCGGCGGCCCATTCCGGGGTGCCGGCTCCGGTCCGTTTTTTGCCGCGGCGGCCCATTCCGGGGTGCCGGACCCGGTCCGTTTTTTGCCGCGGCGGCCCATTCCGGGGTGCCGGAGCCGGTCCGTTTTTTGCCGCGGCGGCCCATTCCGGGGTGCCGGGGCCGGTCCGTTTTTTGCCGCGGCGGCCCATTCCGGGGTGCCGGCGCCGGTCCGTTTTTTGACGCGGCGGCCCATTCCGGGGTGCGGGCGCCGGTCCGTTTTTTGCCGCGGCGGCCCATTCCGGGGTGCCGGCGCCGGTCCGTTTTTTGACGCGGCGGCCCATTCCGGGGTGCCAGACCCGGTCCGTTTTTTGCCGCGGCGGCCCATTCCGGGCTGCCGGCGCCGGTCCGTTTTTTGACGCGGCGGCCCATTCCGGGGTGCCGGGGCCGGTCCGTTTTTTGCCGCGGCGGCCCATTCCGGGGTGCCGGCGCCGGTCCGTTTTTTGCCGCGGCGGCCCATTCCGAGGTGCCGGCTCCGGTCCGTTTTTTGCCGCGGCGGCCCATTCCGGGGTGCCGGCTCCGGTCCGTTTTTTGCCGCGGCGGCCCATTCCGGGGTGCCGGCGCCGGTCCGTTTTTTGCCGCGGCGGCCCATTCCGGGGTGCGGGCGCCGGTCCGTTTTTTGCCGCGGCGGCCCATTCCGGGGTGCCGGGGCCGGTCCGTTTTTTGCCGCGGCGGCCCATTCCGGGGTGCCGGGGCCGGTCCGTTTTTTGCCGCGGCGGCCCATTCCGGGGTGCCGGACCCGGTCCGTTTTTTGCCGCGGCGGCCCATTCCGGGGTGCCGGGGCCGGTCCGTTTTTTGCCGCGGCGGCCCATTCCGGGGTGCCGGACCCGGTCCGTTTTTTGCCGCGGCGGCCCATTCCGGGGTGCCGGGGCCGGTCCGTTTTTTGCCGCGGCGGCCCATTCCGGGGTGCCGGGGCCGGTCCGTTTTTTGCCGCGGCGGCCCATTCCGGGGTGCAGGACACGGTCCGTTTTTTGCCGCGGCGGCCCATTCCGGGGTGCCGGCGCCGGTCCGTTTTTTGCCGCGGCGGCCCATTCCGGGGGTGCCGGCGCCGGTCCGTTTTTTGCCGCGGCGGCCCATTCCGGGGTGCCGGCGCCGGTCCGTTTTTTGCCGCGGCGGCCCATTCCGGGGTGCCGGCGCCGGTCCGTTTTTTGCCGCGGCGGCCCATTCCGGGGTGCCGGCGCCGGTCCGTTTTTTGCCGCGGCGGCCCATTCCGGGGTGCCGGCGCCGGTCCGTTTTTTGCCGCGGCGGCCCATTCCGGGGTGCCAGACCCGGTCCGTTTTTTGCCGCGGCGGCCCATTCCGGGGTGCCGGCTCTGGTCCGTTTTTTGCCGCGGCGGCCCATTCCGGGGTGCCGGCGCCGGTCCGTTTTTTGCCGCGGCGGCCCATTCCGGGGTGCGGGCGCCGGTCCGTTTTTTGCCGCGGCGGCCCATTCCGGGGTGCCGGGGCCGGTCCGTTTTTTGCCGCGGCGGCCCATTCCGGGGTGCCGGGGCCGGTCCGTTTTTTGCCGCGGCGGCCCATTCCGGGGTGCCGGGGCCGGTCCGTTTTTTGCCGCGGCGGCCCATTCCGGGGTGCCGGCTCCGGTCCGTTTTTTGCCGCGGCGGCCCATTCCGGGGTGCCGGAGCCGGTCCGTTTTTTGCCGCGGCGGCCCATTCCGGGGTGCCGGCTCCGGTCCGTTTTTTGCCGCGGCGGCCCATTCCGGGGTGCCGGACCCGGTCCGTTTTTTGCCGCGGCGGCCCATTCCGGGGTGCCGGCTCTGGTCCGTTTTTTGCCGCGGCGGCCCATTCCGGGGTGCCGGAGCCGGTCCGTTTTTTGACGCGGCGGCCCATTCCAGGGTGCCGGGGCCGGTCCGTTTTTTGCCGCGGCGGCCCATTCCGGGCTGCCGGCTCCGGTCCGTTTTTTGCCGCGGCGGCCCATTCCGGGGTGCCGGCGCCGGTCCGTTTTTTGACGCGGCGGCCCATTCCGGGGTGCCAGACCCGGTCCGTTTTTTGCCGCGGCGGCCCATTCCGGGGTGCCGGCTCCGGTCCGTTTTTTGCCGCGGCGGCCCATTCCGGGGTGCCGGCTCCGGTCCGTTTTTTGCCGCGGCGGCCCATTCCGGGGTGCCGGAGCCGGTCCGTTTTTTGCCGCGGCGGCCCATTCCGGGGTGCCGGCTCCGGTCCGTTTTTTGCCGCGGCGGCCCATTCCGGGGTGCCGGCTCCGGTCCGTTTTTTGCCGCGGCGGCCCATTCCGGGGTGCCGGACCCGGTCCGTTTTTTGCCGCGGCGGCCCATTCCGGGGTGCCGGAGCCGGTCCGTTTTTTGCCGCGGCGGCCCATTCCGGGGTGCCGGGGCCGGTCCGTTTTTTGCCGCGGCGGCCCATTCCGGGGTGCCGGCGCCGGTCCGTTTTTTGACGCGGCGGCCCATTCCGGGGTGCGGGCGCCGGTCCGTTTTTTGCCGCGGCGGCCCATTCCGGGGTGCCGGCGCCGGTCCGTTTTTTGACGCGGCGGCCCATTCCGGGGTGCCAGACCCGGTCCGTTTTTTGCCGCGGCGGCCCATTCCGGGCTGCCGGCGCCGGTCCGTTTTTTGACGCGGCGGCCCATTCCGGGGTGCCGGGGCCGGTCCGTTTTTTGCCGCGGCGGCCCATTCCGGGGTGCCGGCGCCGGTCCGTTTTTTGCCGCGGCGGCCCATTCCGAGGTGCCGGCTCCGGTCCGTTTTTTGCCGCGGCGGCCCATTCCGGGGTGCCGGCTCCGGTCCGTTTTTTGCCGCGGCGGCCCATTCCGGGGTGCCGGCGCCGGTCCGTTTTTTGCCGCGGCGGCCCATTCCGGGGTGCCGGCGCCGGTCCGTTTTTTGCCGCGGCGGCCCATTCCGGGGTGCCGGGGCCGGTCCGTTTTTTGCCGCGGCGGCCCATTCCGGGGTGCCGGGGCCGGTCCGTTTTTTGCCGCGGCGGCCCATTCCGGGGTGCCGGACCCGGTCCGTTTTTTGCCGCGGCGGCCCATTCCGGGGTGCCGGGGCCGGTCCGTTTTTTGCCGCGGCGGCCCATTCCGGGGTGCCGGACCCGGTCCGTTTTTTGCCGCGGCGGCCCATTCCGGGGTGCCGGGGCCGGTCCGTTTTTTGCCGCGGCGGCCCATTCCGGGGTGCCGGAGCCGGTCCGTTTTTTGCCACGGCGGCCCATTCCGGGGTGCCGGGGCCGGTCCGTTTTTTGCCGCGGCGGCCCATTCCGGGGTGCAGGACACGGTCCGTTTTTTGCCGCGGCGGCCCATTCCGGGGTGCCGGCGCCGGTCCGTTTTTTGCCGCGGCGGCCCATTCCGGGGTGCCGGCGCCGGTCCGTTTTTTGCCGCGGCGGCCCATTCCGGGGTGCCGGCGCCGGTCCGTTTTTTGCCGCGGCGGCCCATTCCGGGGTGCCGGCGCCGGTCCGTTTTTTGCCGCGGCGGCCCATTCCGGGGTGCCGGCGCCGGTCCGTTTTTTGCCGCGGCGGCCCATTCCGGGGTGCCAGACCCGGTCCGTTTTTTGCCGCGGCGGCCCATTCCGGGGTGCCGGCTCTGGTCCGTTTTTTGCCGCGGCGGCCCATTCCGGGGTGCCGGCGCCGGTCCGTTTTTTGCCGCGGCGGCCCATTCCGGGGTGCGGGCGCCGGTCCGTTTTTTGCCGCGGCGGCCCATTCCGGGGTGCCGGGGCCGGTCCGTTTTTTGCCGCGGCGGCCCATTCCGGGGTGCCGGGGCCGGTCCGTTTTTTGCCGCGGCGGCCCATTCCGGGGTGCCGGGGCCGGTCCGTTTTTTGCCGCGGCGGCCCATTCCGGGGTGCCGGCTCCGGTCCGTTTTTTGCCGCGGCGGCCCATTCCGGAGTGCCGGACCCGGTCCGTTTTTTGCCGCGGCGGCCCATTCCGGGGTGCCGGACCCGGTCCGTTTTTTGCCGCGGCGGCCCATTCCGGGGTGCCGGGGCCGGTCCGTTTTTTGCCGCGGCGGCCCATTCCGGGGTGCCGGCGCCGGTCCGTTTTTTGCCGCGGCGGCCCATTCCGGGGTGCCGGAGCCGGTCCGTTTTTTGCCGCGGCGGCCCATTCCGGGGTGCCGGGGCCGGTCCGTTTTTTGCCGCGGCGGCCCATTCCGGGGTGCCGGCTCCGGTCCGTTTTTTGCCGCGGCGGCCCATTCCGGGGTGCCGGAGCCGGTCCGTTTTTTGCCGCGGCGGCCCATTCCGGGGTGCCGGGGCCGGTCCGTTTTTTGCCGCGGCGGCCCATTCCGGGGTGCCGGCGCCGGTCCGTTTTTTGCCGCGGCGGCCCATTCCGGGGTGCGGGCGCCGGTCCGTTTTTTGCCGCGGCGGCCCATTCCGGGGTGCCGGACACGGTCCGTTTTTTGCCGCGGCGGCCCATTCCGGGGTGCCGGCGCCGGTCCGTTTTTTGCCGCGGCGGCCCATTCCGGGGTGCCAGACCCGGTCCGTTTTTTGCCGCGGCGGCCCATTCCGGGGTGCCGGCTCTGGTCCGTTTTTTGCCGCGGCGGCCCATTCCGGGGTGCCGGCGCCGGTCCGTTTTTTGCCGCGGCGGCCCATTCCGGGGTGCCGGCGCCGGTCCGTTTTTTGCCGCGGCGGCCCATTCCGGGGTGCGGGCGCCGGTCCGTTTTTTGACGCGGCGGCCCATTCCGGGGTGCCGGGGCCGGTCCGTTTTTTGCCGCGGCGGCCCATTCCGGGGTGCCCTACCCGGTCCGTTTTTTGCCGCGGCGGCCCATTCCGGGGTGCCGGCTCCGGTCCGTTTTTTGCCGCGGCGGCCCATTCCGGGGTGCCGGGGCCGGTCCGTTTTTTGCCGCGGCGGCCCATTCCGGGGTGCGGGCGCCGGTCCGTTTTTTGCCGCGGCGGCCCATTCCGGGGTGCCGGGGCCGGTCCGTTTTTTGCCGCGGCGGCCCATTCCGGGGTGCCGGGGCCGGTCCGTTTTTTGCCGCGGCGGCCCATTCCGGGGTGCCGGGGCCGGTCCGTTTTTTGCCGCGGCGGCCCATTCCGGGGTGCCGGACCCGGTCCGTTTTTTGCCGCGGCGGCCCATTCCGGGGTGCCGGCTCTGGTCCGTTTTTTGCCGCGGCGGCCCATTCCGGGGTGCCGGAGCCGGTCCGTTTTTTGCCGCGGCGGCCCATTCCGGGGTGCCGGCGCCGGTCCGTTTTTTGACGCGGCGGCCCATTCCGGGCTGCCGGCTCCGGTCCGTTTTTTGCCGCGGCGGCCCATTCCGGGGTGCCGGCGCCGGTCCGTTTTTTGACGCGGCGGCCCATTCCGGGGTGCCGGACCCGGTCCGTTTTTTGCCGCGGCGGCCCATTCCGGGGTGCCGGCTCCGGTCCGTTTTTTGCCGCGGCGGCCCATTCCGGGGTGCCGGCTCCGGTCCGTTTTTTGCCGCGGCGGCCCATTCCGGGGTGCCGGAGCCGGTCCGTTTTTTGCCGCGGCGGCCCATTCCGGGGTGCCGGCGCCGGTCCGTTTTTTGCCGCGGCGGCCCATTCCGGGGTGCCGGCTCCGGTCCGTTTTTTGCCGCGGCGGCCCATTCCGGGGTGCCGGCTCCGGTCCGTTTTTTGCCGCGGCGGCCCATTCCGGGGTGCCGGACCCGGTCCGTTTTTTGCCGCGGCGGCCCATTCCAGGGTGCCGGGGCCGGTCCGTTTTTTGCCGCGGCGGCCCATTCCGGGGTGCCGGGGCCAGTCCGTTTTTTGCCGCGGCGGCCCATTCCGGGGTGCCGGCGCCGGTCCGTTTTTTGCCGCGGCGGCCCATTCCGGGGTGCGGGCGCCGGTCCGTTTTTTGCCGCGGCGGCCCATTCCGGGGTGCCGGCGCCGGTCCGTTTTTTGACGCGGCGGCCCATTCCAGGGTGCCGGGGCCGGTCCGTTTTTTGCCGCGGCGGCCCATTCCGGGCTGCCGGCTCCGGTCCGTTTTTTGCCGCGGCGGCCCATTCCGGGGTGCCGGCGCCGGTCCGTTTTTTGACGCGGCGGCCCATTCCGGGGTGCCGGACCCGGTCCGTTTTTTGCCGCGGCGGCCCATTCCGGGGTGCCGGCTCCGGTCCGTTTTTTGCCGCGGCGGCCCATTCCGGGGTGCCGGCTCCGGTCCGTTTTTTGCCGCGGCGGCCCATTCCGGGGTGCCGGAGCCGGTCCGTTTTTTGCCGCGGCGGCCCATTCCGGGGTGCCGGCTCCGGTCCGTTTTTTGCCGCGGCGGCCCATTCCGGGGTGCCGGCTCCGGTCCGTTTTTTGCCGCGGCGGCCCATTCCGGGGTGCCGGACCCGGTCCGTTTTTTGCCGCGGCGGCCCATTCCGGGGTGCCGGACCCGGTCCGTTTTTTGCCGCGGCGGCCCATTCCGGGGTGCCGGGGCCGGTCCGTTTTTTGCCGCGGCGGCCCATTCCGGGGTGCCGGCGCCGGTCCGTTTTTTGCCGCGGCGGCCCATTCCGGGGTGCCGGAGCCGGTCCGTTTTTTGCCGCGGCGGCCCATTCCGGGGTGCCGGGGCCGGTCCGTTTTTTGCCGCGGCGGCCCATTCCGGGGTGCCGGCTCCGGTCCGTTTTTTGCCGCGGCGGCCCATTCCGGGGTGCCGGACCCGGTCCGTTTTTTGCCGCGGCGGCCCATTCCGGGGTGCCGGAGCCGGTCCGTTTTTTGCCGCGGCGGCCCATTCCGGGGTGCCGGGGCCGGTCCGTTTTTTGCCGCGGCGGCCCATTCCGGGGTGCCGGCGCCGGTCCGTTTTTTGCCGCGGCGGCCCATTCCGGGGTGCGGGCGCCGGTCCGTTTTTTGCCGCGGCAGCCCATTCCGGGGTGCCGGACACGGTCCGTTTTTTGCCGCGGCGGCCCATTCCGGGGTGCCGGCGCCGGTCCGTTTTTTGCCGCGGCGGCCCATTCCGGGGTGCCGGGGCCGGTCCGTTTTTTGCCGCGGCGGCCCATTCCGGGGTGCCGGCTCTGGTCCGTTTTTTGCCGCGGCGGCCCATTCCGGGGTGCCGGCGCCGGTCCGTTTTTTGCCGCGGCGGCCCATTCCGGGGTGCCGGCGCCGGTCCGTTTTTTGCCGCGGCGGCCCATTCCGGGGTGCGGGCGCCGGTCCGTTTTTTGACGCGGCGGCCCATTCCGGGGTGCCGGCGCCGGTCCGTTTTTTGCCGCGGCGGCCCATTCCGGGGTGCCCTACCCGGTCCGTTTTTTGCCGCGGCGGCCCATTCCGGGGTGCCGGGGCCGGTCCGTTTTTTGCCGCGGCGGCCCATTCCGGGGTGCCGGCGCCGGTCCGTTTTTTGACGCGGCGGCCCATTCCGGGGTGCGGGCGCCGGTCCGTTTTTTGCCGCGGCGGCCCATTCCGGGGTGCCGGGGCCGGTCCGTTTTTTGCCGCGGCGGCCCATTCCGGGGTGCCGGCGCCGGTCCGTTTTTTGCCGCGGCGGCCCATTCCGGGGTGCCGGGGCCGGTCCGTTTTTTGCCGCGGCGGCCCATTCCGGGGTGCCGGACCCGGTCCGTTTTTTGCCGCGGCGGCCCATTCCAGGGTGCCGGCTCTGGTCCGTTTTTTGCCGCGGCGGCCCATTCCGGGGTGCCGGAGCCGGTCCGTTTTTTGCCGCGGCGGCCCATTCCGGGGTGCCGGCGCCGGTCCGTTTTTTGACGCGGCGGCCCATTCCGGGCTGCCGGCTCCGGTCCGTTTTTTGCCGCGGCGGCCCATTCCGGGGTGCCGGCGCCGGTCCGTTTTTTGACGCGGCGGCCCATTCCGGGGTGCCGGACCCGGTCCGTTTTTTGCCGCGGCGGCCCATTCCGGGGTGCCGGCTCCGGTCCGTTTTTTGCCGCGGCGGCCCATTCCGGGGTGCCGGCTCCGGTCCGTTTTTTGCCGCGGCGGCCCATTCCGGGGTGCCGGAGCCGGTCCGTTTTTTGCCGCGGCGGCCCATTCCGGGGTGCCGGCGCCGGTCCGTTTTTTGCCGCGGCGGCCCATTCCGGGGTGCCGGCTCCGGTCCGTTTTTTGCCGCGGCGGCCCATTCCGGGGTGCCGGACCCGGTCCGTTTTTTGCCGCGGCGGCCCATTCCGGGGTGCCGGCTCTGGTCCGTTTTTTGCCGCGGCGGCCCATTCCGGGGTGCCGGAGCCGGTCCGTTTTTTGACGCGGCGGCCCATTCCGGGGTGCCGGCTCCGGTCCGTTTTTTGCCGCGGCGGCCCATTCCGGGCTGCCGGACCCGGTCCGTTTTTTGCCGCGGCGGCCCATTCCGGGGTGCCGGCGCCGGTCCGTTTTTTGACGCGGCGGCCCATTCCGGGGTGCCGGACCCGGTCCGTTTTTTGCCGCGGCGGCCCATTCCGGGGTGCCGGCTCCGGTCCGTTTTTTGCCGCGGCGGCCCATTCCGGGGTGCCGGCTCCGGTCCGTTTTTTGCCGCGGCGGCCCATTCCGGGGTGCCGGAGCCGGTCCGTTTTTTGCCGCGGCGGCCCATTCCGGGGTGCCGGCGCCGGTCCGTTTTTTGCCGCGGCGGCCCATTCCGGGGTGCCGGCTCCGGTCCGTTTTTTGCCGCGGCGGCCCATTCCGGGGTGCCGGCTCCGGTCCGTTTTTTGCCGCGGCGGCCCATTCCGGGGTGCCGGAGTCGGTCCGTTTTTTGCCGCGGCGGCCCATTCCGGGGTGCCGGAGCCGGTCCGTTTTTTGCCGCGGCGGCCCATTCCGGGGTGCCGGGGCCGGTCCGTTTTTTGCCGCGGCGGCCCATTCCGGGGTGCCGGCGCCGGTCCGTTTTTTGCCGCGGCGGCCCATTCCGGGGTGCGGGCGCCAGTCCGTTTTTTGCCGCGGCGGCCCATTCCGGGGTGCCGGCGCCGGTCCGTTTTTTGACGCGGCGGCCCATTCCGGGCTGCCGGCTCCGGTCCGTTTTTTGCCGCGGCGGCCCATTCCGGGGTGCCGGCGCCGGTCCGTTTTTTGCCGCGGCGGCCCATTCCGGGGTGCCGGACCCGGTCCGTTTTTTGCCGCGGCGGCCCATTCCGGGGTGCCGGCTCCGGTCCGTTTTTTGCCGCGGCGGCCCATTCCGGGGTGCCGGCTCCGGTCCGTTTTTTGCCGCGGCGGCCCATTCCGGGGTGCCGGAGCCGGTCCGTTTTTTGCCGCGGCGGCCCATTCCGGGGTGCCGGCGCCGGTCCGTTTTTTGCCGCGGCGGCCCATTCCGGGGTGCCGGCTCCGGTCCGTTTTTTGCCGCGGCGGCCCATTCCGGGGTGCCGGCTCCGGTCCGTTTTTTGCCGCGGCGGCCCATTCCGGGGTGCCGGACCCGGTCCGTTTTTTGCCGCGGCGGCCCATTCCGGGGTGCCGGACCCGGTCCGTTTTTTGCCGCGGCGGCCCATTCCGGGGTGCCGGGGCCGGTCCGTTTTTTGCCGCGGCGGCCCATTCCGGGGTGCCGGCGCCGGTCCGTTTTTTGCCGCGGCGGCCCATTCCGGGGTGCGGGCGCCGGTCCGTTTTTTGCCGCGGCGGCCCATTCCGGGGTGCCGGCGCCGGTCCGTTTTTTGACGCGGCGGCCCATTCCGGGGTGCCGGCGCTGGTCCGTTTTTTGCCGCGGCGGCCCATTCCGGGCTGCCGGGGCCGGTCCGTTTTTTGCCGCGGCGGCCCATTCCGGGGTGCCGGCGCTGGTCCGTTTTTTGACGCGGCGGCCCATTCCGGGGTGCCGGGGCCGGTCCGTTTTTTGCCACGGTGGCCCATTCCGGGCTGCCGGGGCCGGTCCGTTTTTTGCCGCGGCGGCCCATTCCGGGGTGCCGGGGCCGGTCCGTTTTTTGCCGCGGCGGCCCATTCCGGGGTGCCGGCTCCGGTCCGTTTTTTGCCGCGGCGGCCCATTCCGGGGTGCCGGGGCCGGTCCGTTTTTTGACGCGGCGGCCCATTCCGGGGTGCCGGAGCCGGTCCGTTTTTTGCCGCGGCGGCCCATTCCGGGGTGCCGGGGCCGGTCCGTTTTTTGCCGCGGCGGCCCATTCCGGGGTGCCGGCTCCGGTCCGTTTTTTGCCGCGGCGGCCCATTCCGGGGTGCCGGACCCGGTCCGTTTTTTGCCGCGGCGGCCCATTCCGGGGTGCCGGAGACGGTCCGTTTTTTGCCGCGGCGGCCCATTCCGGGGTGCCGGGGCCGGTCCGTTTTTTGCCGCGGCGGCCCATTCCGGGGTGCCGGCGCCGGTCCGTTTTTTGCCGCGGCGGCCCATTCCGGGGTGCGGGCGCCGGTCCGTTTTTTGCCGCGGCGGCCCATTCCGGGGTGCCAGACCCGGTCCGTTTTTTGCCGCGGCGGCCCATTCCGGGGTGCCGGCTCTGGTCCGTTTTTTGCCGCGGCGGCCCATTCCGGGGTGCCGGGGCCGGTCCGTTTTTTGCCGCGGCGGCCCATTCCGGGGTGCGGGCGCCGGTCCGTTTTTTGCCGCGGCGGCCCATTCCGGGGTGCCGGGGCCGGTCCGTTTTTTGCCACGGTGGCCCATTCCGGGGTGCCGGAGCCGGTCCGTTTTTTGACGCGGCGGCCCATTCCGGGGTGCCGGCTCCGGTCCGTTTTTTGCCGCGGCGGCCCATTCCGGGGTGCCGGCTCCGGTCCGTTTTTTGCCGCGGCGGCCCATTCCGGGGTGCCGGGGCCGGTCCGTTTTTTGCCGCGGCGGCCCATTCCGGGGTGCCGGGGCCGGTCCGTTTTTTGCCGCGGCGGCCCATTCCGGGGTGCCGGGGCCGGTCCGTTTTTTGCCGCGGCGGCCCATTCCGGGGTGCCGGGGCCGGTCCGTTTTTTGCCGCGGCGGCCCATTCCGGGGTGCCGGCGCCGGTCCGTTTTTTGCCGCGGCGGCCCATTCCGGGGTGCCGGACCCGGTCCGTTTTTTGCCGCGGCGGCCCATTCCGGGGTGCCGGCTCTGGTCCGTTTTTTGCCGCGGCGGCCCATTCCGGGGTGCCGGGGCCGGTCCGTTTTTTGCCGCGGCGGCCCATTCCGGGGTGCCAGAGCCGGTCCGTTTTTTGCCGCGGCGGCCCATTCCGGGGTGCCGGCTCCGGTCCGTTTTTTGCCGCGGCGGCCCATTCCGGGGTGCCGGACCCGGTCCGTTTTTTGCCGCGGCGGCCCATTCCGGGGTGCCGGAGTCGGTCCGTTTTTTGCCGCGGCGGCCCATTCCGGGGTGCCGGCGCCGGTCCGTTTTTTGCCGCGGCGGCCCATTCCGGGCTGCGGCTCCGGTCCGTTTTTTGCCGCGGCGGCCCATTCCGGGGTGCCGGCTCCGGTCCGTTTTTTGCCGCGGCGGCCCATGCCGGGGTGCCGGAGCCGGTCCGTTTTTTGCCGCGGCGGCCCATTCCGGGGTGCCGGACCCGGTCCGTTTTTTGCCGCGGCGGCCCATTCCGGGGTGCCGGAGTCGGTCCGTTTTTTGCCGCGGCGGCCCATTCCGGGGTGCCGGCTCCGGTCCGTTTTTTGCCGCGGCGGCCCATTCCGGGGTGCCGGCGCCGGTCCGTTTTTTGCCGCGGCGGCCCATTCCGGGGTGCCGGACCCGGTCCGTTTTTTGACGCGGCGGCCCATTCCAGGGTTCCGGCTCTGGTCCGTTTTTTGCCGCGGCGGCCCATTCCGGGGTGCCGGACCCGGTCCGTTTTTTGCCGCGGCGGCCCATTCCGGGGTGCCGGCTCCGGTCCGTTTTTTGCCGCGGCGGCCCATTCCGGGGTGCCGGGGCCGGTCCGTTTTTTGCCGCGGCGGCCCATTCCGGGGTGCCGGACCCGGTCCGTTTTTTACCGCGGCGGCCCATTCCGGGCTGCCGGCTCCGGTCCGTTTTTTGCCGCGGCGGCCCATTCCGGGGTGCCGGGGCCGGTCCGTTTTTTGCCGCGGCGGCCCATTCCGGGGTGCCGGACCCGGTCCGTTTTTTGCCGCGGCGGCCCATTCCGGGGTGCCGGAGCCGGTCCGTTTTTTGCCGCGGCGGCCCATTCCGGGGTGCCGGGGCCGGTCCGTTTTTTGCCGCGGCGGCCCATTCCGGGGTGCCGGCGCCGGTCCGTTTTTTGCCGCGGCGGCCCATTCCGGGGTGCCGGGGCCGGTCCGTTTTTTGCCGCGGCGGCCCATTCCGGGGTGCCGGCTCTGGTCCGTTTTTTGCCGCGGCGGCCCATTCCGGGGTGCCGGGGCCGGTCCGTTTTTTGCCGCGGCGGCCCATTCCGGGGTGCCGGACCCGGTCCGTTTTTTGCCGCGGCGGACCATTCCGGGGTGCCGGCTCTGGTCCGTTTTTTGCCGCGGCGGCCCATTCCGGGGTGCCGGTGCCGGTCCGTTTTTTGCCGCGGCGGCCCATTCCGGGGTGCCAGAGCCGGTCCGTTTTTTGCCGCGGCGGCCCATTCCGGGGTGCCGGACCCGGTCCGTTTTTTGCCGCGGCGGCCCATTCCGGGGTGCCGGAGTCGGTCCGTTTTTTGCCGCGGCGGCCCATTCCGGGGTGCCGGCGCCGGTCCGTTTTTTGCCGCGGCGGCCCATTCCGGGCTGCCGGCTCCGGTCCGTTTTTTGCCGCGGCGGCCCATTCCGGGGTGCCGGACCCGGTCCGTTTTTTGACGCGGCGGCCCATTCCAGGGTTCCGGCTCTGGTCCGTTTTTTGCCGCGGCGGCCCATTCCGGGGTGCCGGACCCGGTCCGTTTTTTGCCGCGGCAGCCCATTCCGGGGTGCCGGAGCCGGTCCGTTTTTTGCCGCGGCGGCCCATTCCGGGGTGCCGGCTCCGGTCCGTTTTTTGCCGCGGCGGCCCATTCCGGGGTGCCGGGGCCGGTCCGTTTTTTGCCGCGGCGGCCCATTCCGGGGTGCCGGACCCGGTCCGTTTTTTACCGCGGCGGCCCATTCCGGGGTGCCGGCTCCGGTCCGTTTTTTGCCGCGGCGGCCCATTCCGGGGTGCCGGGGCCAGTCCGTTTTTTGCCGCGGCGGCCCATTCCGGGGTGCCGGACCCGGTCCGTTTTTTGCCGCGGCGGCCCATTCCGGGGTGCCGGCTCCGGTCCGTTTTTTGCCGCGGCGGCCCATTCCGGGGTGCCGGGGCCGGTCCGTTTTTTGCCGCGGCGGCCCATTCCGGGGTGCCGGCGCCGGTCCGTTTTTTGCCGCGGCGGCCCATTCCGGGGTGCCGGGGCCGGTCCGTTTTTTGCCGCGGCGGCCCATTCCGGGGTGCCGGCGCCGGTCCGTTTTTTGCCGCAGCGGCCCATTCCGGGGTGCCGGGGCCGGTCCGTTTTTTGCCGCGGCGGCCCATTCCGGGGTGCCGGACCCGGTCCGTTTTTTGCCGCGGCGGCCCATTCCGGGGTGCCGGCTCTGGTCCGTTTTTTGCCGCGGCGGCCCATTCCGGGGTGCCGGGGCCGGTCCGTTTTTTGCCGCGGCGGCCCATTCCGGGGTGCCAGAGCCGGTCCGTTTTTTGCCGCGGCGGCCCATTCCGGGGTGCCGGCTCCGGTCCGTTTTTTGCCGCGGCGGCCCATTCCGGGGTGCCGGACCCGGTCCGTTTTTTGCCGCGGCGGCCCATTCCGGGGTGCCGGAGTCGGTCCGTTTTTTGCCGCGGCGGCCCATTCCGGGGTGCCGGCGCCGGTCCGTTTTTTGCCGCGGCGGCCCATTCCGGGCTGCCGGGGCCGGTCCGTTTTTTGCCGCAGCGGCCCATTCCGGGGTGCCGGGGCCGGTCCGTTTTTTGCCGCGGCGGCCCATTCCGGGGTGCCGGCGCCGGTCCGTTTTTTGCCGCGGCGGCCCATTCCGGGGTGCCGGGGCCGGTCCGTTTTTTGCCGCGGCGGCCCATTCCGGGGTGCCGGCTCCGGTCCGTTTTTTGCCGCGGCGGCCCATTCCGGGCTGCCGGCTCCGGTCCGTTTTTTGCCGCGGCGGCCCATTCCGGGGTGCCGGGGCCGGTCCGTTTTTTGCCGCGGCGGCCCATTCCGGGGTGCCGGACCCGGTCCGTTTTTTACCGCGGCGGCCCATTCCGGGCTGCCGGCTCCGGTCCGTTTTTTGCCGCGGCGGCCCATTCCGGGGTGCCGGGGCCGGTCCGTTTTTTGCCGCGGCGGCCCATTCCGGGGTGCCGGACCCGGTCCGTTTTTTACCGCGGCGGCCCATTCCGGGCTGCCGGCTCCGGTCCGTTTTTTGCCGCGGCGGCCCATTCCGGGGTGCCGGGGCCGGTCCGTTTTTTGCCGCGGCGGCCCATTCCGGGGTGCCGGACCCGGTCCGTTTTTTGCCGCGGCGGCCCATTCCGGGGTGCCGGAGCCGGTCCGTTTTTTGCCGCGGCGGCCCATTCCGGGGTGCCGGGGCCGGTCCGTTTTTTGCCGCGGCGGCCCATTCCGGGGTGCCGGCGCCGGTCCGTTTTTTGCCGCGGCGGCCCATTCCGGGGTGCCGGGGCCGGTCCGTTTTTTGCCGCGGCGGCCCATTCCGGGGTGCCGGCGCCGGTCCGTTTTTTGCCGCGGCGGCCCATTCCGGGGTGCCGGGGCCGGTCCGTTTTTTGCCGCGGCGGCCCATTCCGGGGTGCCGGCTCTGGTCCGTTTTTTGCCGCGGCGGCCCATTCCGGGGTGCCGGGGCCGGTCCGTTTTTTGCCGCGGCGGCCCATTCCGGGGTGCCGGACCCGGTCCGTTTTTTGCCGCGGCGGACCATTCCGGGGTGCCGGCTCTGGTCCGTTTTTTGCCGCGGCGGCCCATTCCGGGGTGCCGGTGCCGGTCCGTTTTTTGCCGCGGCGGCCCATTCCGGGGTGCCAGAGCCGGTCCGTTTTTTGCCGCGGCGGCCCATTCCGGGGTGCCGGACCCGGTCCGTTTTTTGCCGCGGCGGCCCATTCCGGGGTGCCGGAGTCGGTCCGTTTTTTGCCGCGGCGGCCCATTCCGGGGTGCCGGCGCCGGTCCGTTTTTTGCCGCGGCGGCCCATTCCGGGCTGCCGGCTCCGGTCCGTTTTTTGCCGCGGCGGCCCATTCCGGGGTGCCGGACCCGGTCCGTTTTTTGACGCGGCGGCCCATTCCAGGGTTCCGGCTCTGGTCCGTTTTTTGCCGCGGCGGCCCATTCCGGGGTGCCGGACCCGGTCCGTTTTTTGCCGCGGCAGCCCATTCCGGGGTGCCGGAGCCGGTCCGTTTTTTGCCGCGGCGGCCCATTCCGGGGTGCCGGCTCCGGTCCGTTTTTTGCCGCGGCGGCCCATTCCGGGGTGCCGGGGCCGGTCCGTTTTTTGCCGCGGCGGCCCATTCCGGGGTGCCGGACCCGGTCCGTTTTTTACCGCGGCGGCCCATTCCGGGGTGCCGGCTCCGGTCCGTTTTTTGCCGCGGCGGCCCATTCCGGGGTGCCGGGGCCGGTCCGTTTTTTGCCGCGGCGGCCCATTCCGGGGTGCCGGACCCGGTCCGTTTTTTGCCGCGGCGGCCCATTCCGGGGTGCCGGCTCCGGTCCGTTTTTTGCCGCGGCGGCCCATTCCGGGGTGCCGGGGCCGGTCCGTTTTTTGCCGCGGCGGCCCATTCCGGGGTGCCGGCGCCGGTCCGTTTTTTGCCGCGGCGGCCCATTCCGGGGTGCCGGGGCCGGTCCGTTTTTTGCCGCGGCGGCCCATTCCGGGGTGCCGGCGCCGGTCCGTTTTTTGCCGCGGCGGCCCATTCCGGGGTGCCGGGGCCGGTCCGTTTTTTGCCGCGGCGGCCCATTCCGGGGTGCCGGACCCGGTCCGTTTTTTGCCGCGGCGGCCCATTCCGGGGTGCCGGCTCTGGTCCGTTTTTTGCCGCGGCGGCCCATTCCGGGGTGCCGGGGCCGGTCCGTTTTTTGCCGCGGCGGCCCATTCCGGGGTGCCAGAGCCGGTCCGTTTTTTGCCGCGGCGGCCCATTCCGGGGTGCCGGCTCCGGTCCGTTTTTTGCCGCGGCGGCCCATTCCGGGGTGCCGGACCCGGTCCGTTTTTTGCCGCGGCGGCCCATTCCGGGGTGCCGGAGTCGGTCCGTTTTTTGCCGCGGCGGCCCATTCCGGGGTGCCGGCGCCGGTCCGTTTTTTGCCGCGGCGGCCCATTCCGGGGTGCCGGGGCCGGTCCGTTTTTTGCCGCAGCGGCCCATTCCGGGGTGCCGGGGCCGGTCCGTTTTTTGCCGCGGCGGCCCATTCCGGGGTGCCGGCGCCGGTCCGTTTTTTGCCGCGGCGGCCCATTCCGGGGTGCCGGGGCCGGTCCGTTTTTTGCCGCGGCGGCCCATTCCGGGGTGCCGGCTCCGGTCCGTTTTTTGCCGCGGCGGCCCATTCCGGGCTGCCGGCTCCGGTCCGTTTTTTGCCGCGGCGGCCCATTCCGGGGTGCCGGGGCCGGTCCGTTTTTTGCCGCGGCGGCCCATTCCGGGGTGCCGGACCCGGTCCGTTTTTTACCGCGGCGGCCCATTCCGGGCTGCCGGCTCCGGTCCGTTTTTTGCCGCGGCGGCCCATTCCGGGGTGCCGGGGCCGGTCCGTTTTTTGCCGCGGCGGCCCATTCCGGGGTGCCGGACCCGGTCCGTTTTTTACTGCGGCGGCCCATTCCGGGCTGCCGGCTCCGGTCCGTTTTTTGCCGCGGCGGCCCATTCCGGGGTGCCGGACCCGGTCCGTTTTTTGCCGCGGCGGCCCATTCCGGGGTGCCGGACCCGGTCCGTTTTTTGCCGCGGCGGCCCATTCCGGGGTGCCGGAGCCGGTCCGTTTTTTGCCGCGGCGGCCCATTCCGGGGTGCCGGGGCCGGTCCGTTTTTTGCCGCGGCGGCCCATTCCGGGGTGCCGGCGCCGGTCCGTTTTTTGCCGCGGCGGCCCATTCCGGGGTGCCGGGGCCGGTCCGTTTTTTGCCGCGGCGGCCCATTCCGGGGTGCCGGCGCCGGTCCGTTTTTTGCCGCGGCGGCCCATTCCGGGGTGCCGGCGCCGGTCCGTTTTTTGCCGCGGCGGCCCATTCCGGGGTGCCGGACCCGGTCCGTTTTTTGCCGCGGCGGACCATTCCGGGGTGCCGGCTCTGGTCCGTTTTTTGCCGCGGCGGCCCATTCCGGGGTGCCGGGGCCGGTCCGTTTTTTGCCGCGGCGGCCCATTCCGGGGTGCCAGAGCCGGTCCGTTTTTTGCCGCGGCGGCCCATTCCGGGGTGCCGGCTCCGGTCCGTTTTTTGCCGCGGCGGCCCATTCCGGGGTGCCGGACCCGGTCCGTTTTTTGCCGCGGCGGCCCATTCCGGGGTGCCGGAGTCGGTCCGTTTTTTGCCGCGGCGGCCCATTCCGGGGTGCCGGCGCCGGTCCGTTTTTTGCCGCGGCGGCCCATTCCAGGCTGCCGGCTCCGGTCCGTTTTTTGCCGCGGCGGCCCATTCCGGGGTGCCGGCGCCGGTCCGTTTTTTGCCGCGGCGGCCCATTCCGGGGTGCCGGACCCGGTCCGTTTTTTGACGCGGCGGCCCATTCCAGGGTTCCGGCTCTGGTCCGTTTTTTGCCGCGGCGGCCCATTCCGGGGTGCCGGACCCGGTCCGTTTTTTGCCGCGGCAGCCCATTCCGGGGTGCCGGAGCCGGTCCGTTTTTTGCCGCGGCGGCCCATTCCGGGGTGCCGGCTCCGGTCCGTTTTTTGCCGCGGCGGCCCATTCCGGGGTGCCGGGGCCGGTCCGTTTTTTGCCGCGGCGGCCCATTCCGGGGTGCCGGACCCGGTCCGTTTTTTACCGCGGCGGCCCATTCCGGGCTGCCGGCTCCGGTCCGTTTTTTGCCGCGGCGGCCCATTCCGGGGTGCCGGCGCCGGTCCGTTTTTTGCCGCGGCGGCCCATTCCGGGGTGCCGGACCCGGTCCGTTTTTTGCCGCGGCGGCCCATTCCGGGGTGCCGGAGCCGGTCCGTTTTTTGCCGCGGCGGCCCATTCCGGGGTGCCGGGGCCGGTCCGTTTTTTGCCGCGGCGGCCCATTCCGGGGTGCCGGCGCCGGTCCGTTTTTTGCCGCGGCGGCCCATTCCGGGGTGCCGGGGCCGGTCCGTTTTTTGCCGCGGCGGCCCATTCCGGGGTGCCGGCGCCGGTCCGTTTTTTGCCGCGGCGGCCCATTCCGGGGTGCCGGGGCCGGTCCGTTTTTTGCCGCGGCGGCCCATTCCGGGGTGCCGGACCCGGTCCGTTTTTTGCCGCGGCGGACCATTCCGGGGTGCCGGCTCTGGTCCGTTTTTTGCCGCGGCGGCCCATTCCGGGGTGCCGGGGCCGGTCCGTTTTTTGCCGCGGCGGCCCATTCCGGGGTGCGGGCGCCGGTCCGTTTTTTGCCGCGGCGGCCCATTCCGGGGTGCCGGGGCCGGTCCGTTTTTTGCCGCGGCGGCCCATTCCGGGGTGCCGGAGCCGGTCCGTTTTTTGCCGCGGCGGCCCATTCCGGGGTGCCGGAGCCGGTCCGTTTTTTGCCGCGGCGGCCCATTCCGGGGTGCCGGCGCCGGTCCGTTTTTTGCCGCGGCGGCCCATTCCGGGGTGCCGGGGCCGGTCCGTTTTTTGCCGCGGCGGCCCATTCCGGGGTGCCGGCTCTGGTCCGTTTTTTGCCGCGGCGGCCCATTCCGGGGTGCCGGCGCCGGTCCGTTTTTTGCCGCGGCGGCCCATTCCGGGGTGCCGGGGCCGGTCCGTTTTTTGCCGCGGCGGCCCATTCCGGGGTGCCGGCTCCGGTCCGTTTTTTGCCGCGGCGGCCCATTCCGGGGTGCCGGAGCCGGTCCGTTTTTTGCCGCGGCGGCCCATTCCGGGGTGCCGGAGTCGGTCCATTTTTTGCCGCAGCGGCCCATTCCGGGGTGCCGGAGCCGGTCCGTTTTTTGCCGCGGCGGCCCATTCCGGGGTGCCGGGGCCGGTCCGTTTTTTGACGCGGCGGCCCATTCCAGGGTGCCGGCTCTGGTCCGTTTTTTGCCGCGGCGGCCCATTCCGGGGTGCCGGACCCGGTCCGTTTTTTGCCGCGGCAGCCCATTCCGGGGTGCCGGAGCCGGTCCGTTTTTTGCCGCGGCGGCCCATTCCGGGGTGCCGGCTCCGGTCCGTTTTTTGCCGCGGCGGCCCATTCCGGGGGTGCCGGCTCTGGTCCGTTTTTTGCCGCGGCGGCCCATTCCGGGGTGCCGGACCCGGTCCGTTTTTTACCGCGGCGGCCCATTCCGGGCTGCCGGACCCGGTCCGTTTTTTGCCGCGGCGGCCCATTCCGGGGTGCCGGGGCCGGTCCGTTTTTTGCCGCGGCGGCCCATTCCGGGGTGCCGGGGCCGGTCCGTTTTTTGCCACGGCGGCCCATTCCGGGGTGCCGGAGCCGGTCCGTTTTTTGCCGCGGCGGCCCATTCCGGGGTGCCGGGGCCGGTCCGTTTTTTGCCGCGGCGGCCCATTCCGGGGTGCCGGCGCCGGTCCGTTTTTTGCCGCGGCGGCCCATTCCGGGGTGCCGGGGCCGGTCCGTTTTTTGCCGCGGCGGCCCATTCCGGGGTGCCGGCGCCGGTCCGTTTTTTGCCGCGGCGGCCCATTCCGGGGTGCCGGGGCCGGTCCGTTTTTTGCCGCGGCGGCCCATTCCGGGGTGCCGGGGCCGGTCCGTTTTTTGCCGCGGCGGCCCATTCCGGGGTGCCGGCGCCGGTCCGTTTTTTGCCGCGGCGGCCCATTCCGAGGTGCCGGCTCCGGTCCGTTTTTTGCCGCGGCGGCCCATTCCGGGGTGCCAGAGCCGGTCCGTTTTTTGCCGCGGCGGCCCATTCCGGGGTGCCGGCGCCGGTCCGTTTTTTGCCGCGGCGGCCCATTCCGGGGTGCCGGCGCCGGTCCGTTTTTTGCCGCGGCGGCCCATTCCGGGGTGCGGGCGCCGGTCCGTTTTTTGACGCGGCGGCCCATTCCGGGGTGCCGGGGCCGGTCCGTTTTTTGCCGCGGCGGCCCATTCCGGGGTGCCGGACCCGGTCCGTTTTTTGCCGCGGCGGCCCATTCCGGGGTGCCGGACCCGGTCCGTTTTTTGCCGCGGCGGCCCATTCCGGGGTGCCGGCTCCGGTCCGTTTTTTGCCGCGGCGGCCCATTCCGGGGTGCCGGCTCCGGTCCGTTTTTTGCCGCGGCGGCCCATTCCGGGGTGCCGGCTCCGGTCCGTTTTTTGCCGCGGCGGCCCATTCCGGGGTGCCGGAGCCGGTCCATTTTTTGCCGCGGCGGCCCATTCCGGGGTGCCGGGGCCGGTCCGTTTTTTGCCGCGGCGGCCCATTCCGGGCTGCCGGGGCCGGTCCGTTTTTTGCCGCGGCGGCCCATTCCGGGGTGCCGGGGCCGGTCCGTTTTTTGCCGCGGCGGCCCATTCCGGGGTGCCGGCGCCGGTCCGTTTTTTGCCGCGGCGGCCCATTCCGGGGTGCCGGACCCGGTCCGTTTTTTGCCGCGGCGGCCCATTCCGGGGTGCCGGCGCCGGTCCGTTTTTTGCCGCGGCGGCCCATTCCGGGGTGCCGGCGCCGGTCCGTTTTTTGCCGCGGCGGCCCATTCCGGGGTGCCGGGGCCGGTCCGTTTTTTGACGCGGCGGCCCATTCCGGGGTGCCGGACCCGGTCCGTTTTTTGTCGTGGCGGCCCATTCCGGGGTGCCGGACCCGGTCCGTTTTTTGCCGCGGCAGCCCATTCCGGGGTGCCGGCTCCGGTCCGTTTTTTGCCGCGGCGGCCCATTCCGGGGTGCCGGGGCCGGTCCGTTTTTTGCCGCGGCGGCCCATTCCGGGGTGCCGGCTCCGGTCCGTTTTTTGCCGCGGCGGCCCATTCCGGGCTGCCGGGGCCGGTCCGTTTTTTGCCGCGGCGGCCCATTCCGGGGGTGCCGGAGTCGGTCCATTTTTTGCCACGGCGGCCCATTCCGGGGTGCCGGCGCCGGTCCGTTTTTTGCCGCGGCGGCCCATTCCGGGGTGCCGGGGCCGGTCCGTTTTTTGCCGCAGTGGCCCATTCCGGGCTGCCGGCTCCGGTCCGTTTTTTGCCGTGGCGGCCCATTCCGGGGTGCCGGGGCCGGTCCGTTTTTTGCCGCGGCGGCCCATTCCGGGGTGCCGGCGCCGGTCCGTTTTTTGCCGCGGCGGCCCATTCCGGGGTGCCGGGGCCGGTCCGTTTTTTGCCGCGGCGGCCCATTCCGGGGTGCCGGCGCCGGTCCGTTTTTTGCCGCGGCAGCCCATTCCGGGGTGCCGGCGCCGGTCCGTTTTTTGCCGCGGCGGCCCATTCCGGGGTGCCGGGGCCGGTCCGTTTTTTGCCGCGGCGGCCCATTCCGGGGTGCCGGACCAGGTCCGTTTTTTGCCGCGGCGGCCCATTCCGGGGTGCCGGACCCGGTCCGTTTTTTGCCGTGGCGGCCGATTCCGGGGTGCCCGAGCCGGTCCGTTTTTTGCCGCGGCGGCCCATTCCGGGGTGCCGGAGCCGGTCCGTTTTTTGCCGCGGCGGCCCATTCCGGGGTGCCGGCTCCGGTCCGTTTTTTGCCGCGGCGGCCCATTCCGGGGTGCCGGCGCCGGTCCGTTTTTTGCCGCGGCGGCCCATTCCGGGGTGCCGGCGCCGGTCCGTTTTTTGCCGCGGCGGCCCATTCCGGGGTGCCGGCTCTGGTCTTTTTTTTGACGCGGCGGCCCATTCCGGGGTGCCGGAGCCGGTCCGTTTTTTGACGTGGCGGCCCATTCCCGGGTGCCGGCGCCGGTCCGTTTTTTGCCGCGGCGGCCCATTCCGGGGTGCCGGGGCCGGTCCGTTTTTTGCCGCGGCGGCCCATTCCGGGGTGCCGGACCCGGTCCGTTTTTTGCCGCGGCGGCCCATTCCGGGGTGCCGGGGCCGGTCCGTTTTTTGCCGCGGCGGCCCATTCCGGGGTGCCGGCGCTGGTCCGTTTTTTGCCGCGGCGGCCCATTCCGGGGTGCCGGCGCTGGTCCGTTTTTTGCCGCGGCGGCCCATTCCGGGGTGCCGGCTCCGGTCCGTTTTTTGCCGCGGCGGCCCATTCCGGGGTGCCGGCTCCGGTCCGTTTTTTGCCGCGGCGGCCCATTCCGGGGTGCCGGGGCCGGTCCGTTTTTTGCCGCGGCGGCCCATTCCGGGGTGCCGGACCCGGTCCGTTTTTTGCCGCGGCGGCCCATTCCGGGGTGCCGGGGCCGGTCCGTTTTTTGCCGCGGCGGCCCATTCCGGGGTGCCGGGGCCGGTCCGTTTTTTGCCACGGCGGCCCATTCCGGGGTGCCGGGGCCGGTCCGTTTTTTGCCGCGGCGGCCCATTCCGGGGTGCCGGCTCTGGTCCGTTTTTTGCCGCGGCGGCCCATTCCGGGGTGCCGGGGCCGGTCCGTTTTTTGCCGCGGCGGCCCATTCCGGGCTGCCGGGGCCGGTCCGTTTTTTGCCGCGGCGGCCCATTCCGGGGTGCCGGACCCGGTCCGTTTTTTGCCGCGGCGGCCCATTCCGGGGTGCCGGAGCCGGTCCGTTTTTTGCCGCGGCGGCCCATTCCGGGGTGCCGGGGCCGGTCCGTTTTTTGCCGCGGCGGCCCATTCCGGGGTGCCGGCGCCGGTCCGTTTTTTGCCGCGGCGGCCCATTCCGGGGTGCCGGCGCCGGTCCGTTTTTTGCCGCGGCGGCCCATTCCGGGGTGCCGGCGCCGGTCCGTTTTTTGCCGCGGCGGCCCATTCCGGGGTGCCGGGGCCGGTCCGTTTTTTGCCGCGGCGGCCCATTCCGGGGTGCCGGACCCGGTCCGTTTTTTGACGCGGCGGCCCATTCCGGGCTGCCGGCGCCGGTCCGTTTTTTGCCGCGGCGGCCCATTCCGGGCTGCCGGACCCGGTCCGTTTTTTGCCGCGGCGGCCCATTCCGGGGTGCCGGCGCCGGTCCGTTTTTTGCCGCGGCGGCCCATTCCGGGGTGCCGGCGCCGGTCCGTTTTTTGCCGCGGCGGCCCATTCCGGGGTGCCGGGGCCGGTCCGTTTTTTGCCGCGGCGGCCCATTCCGGGGTGCCAGAGCCGGTCCGTTTTTTGCCGCGGCGGCCCATTCCGGGGTGCCGGCGCCGGTCCGTTTTTTGCCGCGGCGGCCCATTCCGGGGTGCCAGAGCCGGTCCGTTTTTTGCCGCGGCGGCCCATTCCGGGGTGCCGGGGCCGGTCCGTTTTTTGCCGCGGCGGCCCATTCCGGGGTGCCGGGGCCGGTCCGTTTTTTGCCGCGGCGGCCCATTCCGGGGTGCCGGAGCCGGTCCGTTTTTTGCCGCGGCGGCCCATTCCGGGGTGCCGGCGCCGGTCCGTTTTTTGCCGCGGCGGCCCATTCCGGGGTGCCGGAGCCGGTCCGTTTTTTGCCGCGGCGGCCCATTCCGGGGTGCCGGCGCCGGTCCGTTTTTTGCCGCGGCGGCCCATTCCGAGGTGCCGGCTCCGGTCCGTTTTTTGCCGCGGCGGCCCATTCCGGGCTGCCGGCTCCGGTCCGTTTTTTGCCGCGGCGGCCCATTCCGGGGTGCCGGACCCGGTCCGTTTTTTGCCGCGGCGGCCCATTCCGGGGTGCCGGGGCCGGTCCGTTTTTTGCCGCGGCGGCCCATTCCGGGGTGCCGGCTCCGGTCCGTTTTTTGCCGCGGCGGCCCATTCCGGGGTGCCGGAGCCGGTCCGTTTTTTGCCGCGGCGGCCCATTCCGGGGTGCCGGACCCGGTCCGTTTTTTGCCGCGGCGGCCCATTCCGGGGTGCCGGAGCCGGTCCGTTTTTTGCCGCGGCGGCCCATTCCGGGGTGCCGGACCCGGTCCTTTTTTTGCCGCGGCGGCCCATTCCGGGGTGCCGGAGCCGGTCCGTTTTTTGCCGCGGCGGCCCATTCCGGGGTGCCGGGGCCGGTCCGTTTTTTGCCGCGGCGGCCCATTCCGGGGTGCCCTACCCGGTCCGTTTTTTGCCGCGGCGGCCCATTCCGGGGTGCCGGACCCGGTCCGTTTTTTGCCGCGGCGGCCCATTCCGGGGTGCCGGACCCGGTCCGTTTTTTGCCGCGGCGGCCCATTCCGGGGTGCCGGGGCCGGTCCGTTTTTTGCCGCGGCGGCCCATTCCGGGGTGCCGGCGCCGGTCCGTTTTTTTGCCGCGGCGGCCCATTCCGGGGTGCCGGAGCCGGTCCGTTTTTTGCCGCGGCGGCCCATTCCGGGGTGCCGGCGCCGGTCCGTTTTTTGCCGCGGCGGCCCATTCCGAGGTGCCGGCTCCGGTCCGTTTTTTGCCGCGGCGGCCCATTCCGGGCTGCCGGCTCCGGTCCGTTTTTTGCCGCGGCGGCCCATTCCGGGGTGCCGGACCCGGTCCGTTTTTTGCCGCGGCGGCCCATTCCGGGGTGCCGGGGCCGGTCCGTTTTTTGCCGCGGCGGCCCATTCCGGGGTGCCGGCTCCGGTCCGTTTTTTGCCGCGGCGGCCCATTCCGGGGTGCCGGAGCCGGTCCGTTTTTTTGCCGCGGCGGCCCATTCCGGGGTGCCGGACCCGGTCCGTTTTTTGCCGCGGCGGCCCATTCCGGGGTGCCGGAGCCGGTCC
Source organism: Phalacrocorax carbo (assembly GCF_963921805.1). Classification (NCBI taxonomy): domain Eukaryota; kingdom Metazoa; phylum Chordata; class Aves; order Suliformes; family Phalacrocoracidae; genus Phalacrocorax; species Phalacrocorax carbo. The sequence goes on along the minus strand of NW_026990301.1, from coordinate 79,011 downwards.
GTTTTTTGCCGCGGCGGCCCATTCCGGGGTGCCGGACCCGGTCCTTTTTTTGCCGCGGCGGCCCATTCCGGGGTGCCGGAGCGTGCCGGAGCCGGTCCGTTTTTTTGCCGCGGCGGCCCATTCCGGGGTGCCGGGGCCGGTCCGTTTTTTGCCGCGGCGGCCCATTCCGGGGTGCCCTACCCGGTCCGTTTTTTGCCGCGGCGGCCCATTCCGGGGTGCCGGACCCGGTCCGTTTTTTGCCGCGGCGGCCCATTCCGGGGTGCCGGACCCGGTCCGTTTTTTGCCGCGGCGGCCCATTCCGGGGTGCCGGGGCCGGTCCGTTTTTTGCCGCGGCGGCCCATTCCGGGGTGCCGGCGCCGGTCCGTTTTTTGCCGCGGCGGCCCATTCCGGGGTGCCGGACCCGGTCCGTTTTTTGACGCGGCGGCCCATTCCGGGGTGCCAGAGCCGGTCCGTTTTTTGCCGTGGCGGCCCATTCCGGGGTGCCGGACCCGGTCCGTTTTTTGCCGCGGCAGCCCATTCCGGGGTGCCGGCTCCGGTCCGTTTTTTGCCGCGGCGGCCCATTCCGGGGTGCCGGCTCCGGTCCGTTTTTTGCCGCGGCGGCCCATTCCGGGGTGCCGGACCCAGTCCGTTTTTTGCCGCGGTGGCCCATTCCGGGGTGCCGGCGCCGGTCCGTTTTTTGCCGCGGCGGCCCATTCCGGGGTGCCGGAGCCGGTCCGTTTTTTGCCGCGGCGGCCCATTCCGGGGTGCGGGCGCCGGTCCGTTTTTTGCCGCGGCGGCCCATTCCGGGGGTGCCGGCTCCGGTCCGTTTTTTGCCGCGGCGGCCCATTCCGGGGTGCCGGACCCGGTCCGTTTTTTGCCGCGGCGGCCCATTCCGGGGTGCCGGGGCCGGTCCGTTTTTTGCCGCGGCGGCCCATTCCGGGGTGCCGGACCCGGTCCGTTTTTTGCCGCGGCGGCCCATTCCGGGGTGCCGGAGCTGGTCCGTTTTTTGCCGCGGCGGCCCATTCCGGGGTGCCGGACCAGGTCCGTTTTTTGCCGCGGCGGCCCATTCCGGGGTGCCGGGGCCGGTCCGTTTTTTGCCGTGGCGGCCCATTCCGGGGTGCCGGAGCCGGTCCGTTTTTTGCCGCGGTCTCCCATTGCGGGGTGCCGGAGCCGGTCCGTTTTTTGCCGCGGCGGCCCATTCCGGGGTGCCGGGGCCGGTCCGTTTTTTGCCGCGGCGGCCCATTCCGGGGTGCCGGGGCCGGTCCGTTTTTTGCCGCGGCGGCCCATTCCGGGGTGCCGGCTCTGGTCCGTTTTTTGCCGCGGCGGCCCATTCCGGGGTGCCGGAGCCGGTCCGTTTTTTGCCGCGGCGGCCCATTCCGGGGTGCCGGCGCCGGTCCGTTTTTTGCCACGGCGGCCCATTCCGGGCTGCCGGGGCCGGTCCGTTTTTTTGCCGCGGCGGCCCATTCCGGGGTGCCGGCTCTGGTCCGTTTTTTGCCGCGGCGGCCCATTCCGGGGTGCCGGACCCGGTTCTTTTTTTGCCGCGGCGGCCCATTCCGGGGTGCCGGACCCGGTCCGTTTTTTGCCGCGGCGGCCCATTCCGGGGTGCCGGACCCGGTCCGTTTTTTGCCGCGGCGGCCCATTCCGGGGTGCCAGAGCCGGTCCGTTTTTTGCCGCGGCGGCCCATTCCGGGGTGCCGGCGCCGGTCCGTTTTTTGCCGCGGCGGCCCATTCCGGGCTGCCGGGGCCGGTCCGTTTTTTGCCGCGGCGGCCCATTCCGGGGTGCCGGGGCCGGTCCGTTTTTTGCCGCGGCGGCCCATTCCGGGGGTGCCGGACCCGGTCCGTTTTTTGACGCGGCGGCCCATTCCGGGGTGCCAGAGCCGGTCCGTTTTTTGCCGCGGCGGCCCATTCCGGGGTGCCGGCTCCGGTCCGTTTTTTGCCGCGGCGGCCCATTCCGGGGTGCCGGCTCCGGTCCGTTTTTTGCCGCGGCGGCCCATTCCGGGGTGCCGGGGCCGGTCCGTTTTTTGCCGCGGCGGCCCATTCCGGGGTGCCGGGGCCGGTCCGTTTTTTGCCGCGGCGGCCCATTCCGGGGTGCGGGCGCCGGTCCGTTTTTTGCCGCGGCGGCCCATTCCGGGGTGCCGGCGCCGGTCCGTTTTTTGCCGCGGCGGCCCATTCCAGGGTGCCAGAGCCGGTCCGTTTTTTGCCGCGGCGGCCCATTCCGGGGTGCCGGACCCGGTCCGTTTTTGCCGCGGCGGCCCATTCCGGGGTGCCGGCGCCGGTCCGTTTTTTGCCGCGGCGGCCCATTCCGGGGTGCCGGGGCCGATCCGTTTTTTGCCGCGGCGGCCCATTCCGGGGTGACGGCGCCGGTCCGTTTTTTGCCGCGGCGGCCCATTCCGGGGTGCCACAGCCGGTCCGTTTTTTGCCGCGGCGGCCCATTCCGGGGTGCCGGGGCCGGTCCGTTTTTTGCCGCGGCGGCCCATTCCGGGGTGCCGGACCCGGTCCGTTTTTTGCCGCGGCGGCCCATTCCGGGGTGCCGGACCCGGTCCGTTTTTTGCCGCGGCGGCCCATTCCGGGGTGCCGGACCCGGTCCGTTTTTTGCCGCGGCGGCCCATTCCGGGGTGCCGGCGCCGGTCCGTTTTTTGCCGCGGCGGCCCATTCCGGGTGCCGGGGCCGGTCCGTTTTTTGCCGCGGCGGCCCATTCCGGGGTGCCGGCGCCGGTCCGTTTTTTGCCGCGGCGGCCCATTCCGGGGTGCCGGGGCCGGTCCGTTTTTTGCCGCGGCGGCCCATTCCGGGGTGCCGGCTCCGGTCCGTTTTTTGCCGCGGCGGCCCATTCCGGGGTGCCGGAGCCGGTCCGTTTTTTGCCGCGGCGGCCCATTCCGGGGTGCCGGAGCCGGTCCGTTTTTTGCCGCGGCGGCCCATTCCGGCAGGTGCCGGACCCGGTCCTTTTTTTGCCGCGGCGGCCCATTCCGGGGTGCCGGAGCCGGTCCGTTTTTTGCCGCAGCGGCCCATTCCGGGGTGCCGGGGCCGGTCCGTTTTTTGCCGCGGCGGCCCATTCCGGGGTGCCCTACCCGGTCCGTTTTTTGCCGCGGCGGCCCATTCCGGGGTGCCGGACCCGGTCCGTTTTTTGCCGCGGCGGCCCATTCCGGGGTGCCGGGGCCGGTCCGTTTTTTGCCGCGGCGGCCCATTCCGGGGGTGCCGGCGCCGGTCCGTTTTTTGCCGCGGCGGCCCATTCCGGGGTGCCTGACACGGTCCGTTTTTTGACGCGGCGGCCCATTCCGGGGTGCCAGAGCCGGTCCGTTTTTTTGCCGCGGCGGCCCATTCCGGGCTGCCGGCTCCGGTCCGTTTTTTGCCGCGGCGGCCCATTCCGGGGTGCCGGCGCCGGTCCGTTTTTTGCCGCGGCGGCCCATTCCGGGGTGCCGGGGCCGGTCCGTTTTTTGCCGCGGCGGCCCATTCCGGGGTGCCGGCTCCGGTCCGTTTTTTGCCGCGGCGGCCCATTCCGGGGTGCCGGACCCGGTCCGTTATTTGCCGCGGCGGCCCATTCCGGGGTGCCGGAGCCGGTCCGTTTTTTGCCGCGGCGGCCCATTCCGGGGTGCCGGACCCGGTCCTTTTTTTGCCGCGGCGGCCCATTCCGGGGTGCCGGAGCCGGTCCGTTTTTTGCCGCAGCGGCCCATTCCGGGGTGCCGGGGCCGGTCCGTTTTTTGCCGCGGCGGCCCATTCCGGGGTGCCCTACCCGGTCCGTTTTTTGCCGCGGCGGCCCATTCCGGGGTGCCGGACCCGGTCCGTTTTTTGCCGCGGCGGCCCATTCCGGGGTGCCGGGGCCGGTCCGTTTTTTGCCGCGGCGGCCCATTCCGGGGGTGCCGGCGCCGGTCCGTTTTTTGCCGCGGCGGCCCATTCCGGGGTGCCTGACACGGTCCGTTTTTTGACGCGGCGGCCCATTCCGGGGTGCCAGAGCCGGTCCGTTTTTTGCCGTGCCGGCCCATTCCGGGGTGCCGGACCGGTCCGTTTTTTGCCGCGGCAGCCCATTCCGGGGTGCCGGCTCCGGTCCGTTTTTTGCCGCGGCGGCCCATTCCGGGGTGCCGGCTCCGGTCCGTTTTTGCCGCGGCGGCCCATTCCGGGGTGCCGGACCCAGTCCGTTTTTTGCCGCGGTGGCCCATTCCGGGGTGCCGGCGCCGGTCCGTTTTTGCCGCGGCGGCCCATTCCGGGGTGCCGGCGCCGGTCCGTTTTTTGCCGCGGCGGCCCATTCCGGGGTGCGGGCGCCGGTCCGTTTTTTGCCGCGGCGGCCCATTCCGGGGTGCCGGGGCCGGTCCGTTTTTTGCCGCGGCGGCCCATTCCGGGGTGCCGGCTCCGGTCCGTTTTTTGCCGCGGCGGCCCATTCCGGGGTGCCGGGGCCGGTCCGTTTTTTGCCGCGGCGGCCCATTCCGGGGTGCCGGACCCGGTCCGTTTTTTGCCGCGGCGGCCCATTCCGGGGTGCCGGAGCTGGTCCGTTTTTTGCCGCGGCGGCCCATTCCGGGGTGCCGGACCAGGTCCGTTTTTTGCCGCGGCGGCCCATTCCGGGGTGCCGGGGCCGGTCCGTTTTTTGCCGTGGCGGCCCATTCCGGGGTGCCGGAGCCGGACCGTTTTTTGCCGCGGTGGCCCATTGCGGGGTGCCGGAGCCAGTCCGTTTTTTGCCGCGGCGGCCCATTCCGGGGTGCCGGGGCCGGTCCGTTTTTTGCCGCGGCGGCCCATTCCGGGGTGCCGGGGCCGGTCCGTTTTTTGCCGCGGCGGCCCATTCCGGGGTGCCGGCTCTGGTCCGTTTTTTGCCGCGGCGGCCCATTCCGGGGTGCCGGAGCCGGTCCGTTTTTTGCCGCGGCGGCCCATTCCGGGGTGCCGGGGCCGGTCCGTTTTTTGCCACGGCGGCCCATTCCGGGCTGCCGGGGCCGGTCCGTTTTTTGCCGCGGCGGCCCATTCCGGGGTGCCGGCTCTGGTCCGTTTTTTGCCGCGGCGGACCATTCCGGGGTGCCGGGGCCGGTCCGTTTTTTGCCGCGGCGGCCCATTCCGGGGTGCCGGAGTCGGTCCGTTTTTTGCCGCGGCGGCCCATTCCGGGGTGCCGGACCCGGTCCGTTTTTTGCCGCGGCGGCCCATTCCGGGGTGCCGGCGCCGGTCCGTTTTTTGCCGCGGCGGCCCATTCCGGGGTGCCGGCGCCGGTCCGTTTTTTGCCGCGGCGGCCCATTCCGGGCTGCCGGGGCCGGTCCGTTTTTTGCCGCGGCGGCCCATTCCGGGGTGCCGGCGCTGGTCCGTTTTTTGACGCGGCGGCCCATTCCGGGGTGCCGGGGCCGGTCCGTTTTTTGCCACGGTGGCCCATTCCGGGCTGCCGGGGCCGGTCCGTTTTTTGCCGCGGCGGCCCATTCCGGGGTGCCGGGGCCGGTCCGTTTTTTGCCGCGGCGGCCCATTCCGGGGTGCCGGACCCGGTCCGTTTTTTGCCGCGGCGGCCCATTCCGGGGTGCCGGCGCCGGTCCGTTTTTTGACGCGGCGGCCCATTCCGGGGTGCCAGAGCCGGTCCGTTTTTTGCCGCGGCGGCCCATTCCGGGGTGCCGGCTCCGGTCCGTTTTTTGCCGCGGCGGCCCATTCCGGGGTGCCGGGGCCGGTCCGTTTTTTGCCGCGGCGGCCCATTCCGGGGTGCCGGACCCGGTCCGTTTTTTGCCGCGGCGGCCCATTCCGGGGTGCCGGACCCGGTCCGTTTTTTGCCGCGGCGGCCCATTCCGGGGTGCCGGGGCCGGTCCGTTTTTGCCGCGGCGGCCATTCCGGGGTGCCGGGGCCGGTCCGTTTTTTGCCGCGGCGGCCCATTCCGGGGTGCGGGCGCCGGTCCGTTTTTTGCCGCGGCGGCCCATTCCGGGGTGCCGGCGCCGGTCCGTTTTTTGCCGCGGCGGCCCATTCCGGGGTGCCAGAGCCGGTCCGTTTTTTGCCGCGGCGGCCCATTCCGGGGTGCCGGACCCGGTCCGTTTTTTGCCGCGGCGGCCCATTCCGGGGTGCCGGCTCCGGTCCGTTTTTTGCCGCGGCGGCCCATTCCGGGGTGCCGGCGCCGGTCCGTTTTTTGCCGCGGCGGCCCATTCCGGGGTGCCGGACCCGGTCCGTTTTTTGCCGCGGGCGGCCCATTCCGGGGTGACGGCGCCGGTCCGTTTTTTGCCGCGGCGGCCCATTCCGGGGTGCCGGCGCCGGTCCGTTTTTTGCCGCGGCGGCCCATTCCGGGGTGCCGGGGCCGGTCCGTTTTTTGCCGCGGCGGCCCATTCCGGGGTGCCGGGGCCGGTCCGTTTTTTGCCGCGGCGGCCCATTCCGGGGTGCCGGACCCGGTCCGTTTTTTTGCCGCGGCGGCCCATTCCGGGGTGCCGGACCCGGTCCGTTTTTTGCCGCGGCGGCCCATTCCGGGGTGCCGGCGCTGGTCCGTTTTTTGCCGCGGTGGCCCATTCCGGGGTGCCGGCGCCGGTCCGTTTTTTGCCACGGTGGCCCATTCCGGGGTGCCGGGGCCGGTCCGTTTTTTGCCGCGGCGGCCCATTCCGGGGTGCCGGGGCCGGTCCGTTTTTTGCCGCGGCGGCCCCATTCCGGGGTGCCGGACCCGGTCCGTTTTATGCCGCGGCGGCCCATTCCGGGGTGCCGGAGCCGGTCCGTTTTTTGCCGCGGCGGCCCATTCCGGGGTGCCGGGGCCGGTCCGTTTTTTGCCGCGGCGGCCCATTCCGGGGTGCTGGCTCCGGTCCGTTTTTTGCCGCGGCGGCCCATTCCGGGGTGCCGGCGCCGGTCCGTTTTTGCCGCGGCGGCCCATTCCGGGGTGCCGGGGCCGGTCCGTTTTTTGCCGCGGCGGCCCATTCCGGGGTGCCGGACCCGGTCCGTTTTTTGCCGCGGCGGCCCATTCCGGGGTGCCGGAGCCGGTCCGTTTTTTGCCGCGGCGGCCCATTCCGGGCTGCCGGGGCCGGTCCGTTTTTTGCCGCGGCGGCCCATTCCGGGCTGCCGGGGCCGGTCCGTTTTTTGCCGCGGCGGCCCATTCCGGCGTGCCGGCGCTGGTCCGTTTTTTGACGCGGCGGCCCATTCCGGGGTGCCGGGGCCGGTCCGTTTTTTGCCACGGTGGCCCATTCCGGGCTGCCGGGGCCGGTCCGTTTTTTGCCGCGGCGGCCCATTCCGGGGTGCCGGGGCCGGTCCGTTTTTTGCCGCGGCGGCCCATTCCGGGGTGCCGACCCGGTCCGTTTTTTGCCGCGGCGGCCCATTCCGGGGTGCCGGGGCCGGTCCGTTTTTTGCCGCGGCGGCCCATTCCGGGGTGCCGGGGCCGGTCCGTTTTTTGCCGCGGCGGCCCATTCCGGGGTGCCGGAGCCGGTCCGTTTTTTGCCGCGGCGGCCCATTCCGGGGTGCCGGCGCCGGTCCGTTTTTTGCCGCGGCGGCCCATTCCGGGGTGCCGGCTCCGGTCCGTTTTTTGCCGCGGCGGCCCATTCCGGGGTGCCGGGGCCGGTCCGTTTTTTGCCGCGGCGGCCCATTCCGGGGTGCCCTACCCGGTCCGTTTTTTGCCGCGGCGGCCCATTCCGGGGTGCGGGCGCCGGTCCGTTTTTTGACGCGGCGGCCCCATTCCGGGGTGCCCTACCCGGTCCGTTTTTTGCCGCGGCGGCCCATTCCGGGGTGCCGGCGCCGGTCCGTTTTTTGCCGCGGCGGCCCATTCCGGGGTGCCGGGGCCGGTCCGTTTTTTGCCGCGGCGGCCCATTCCGGGGTGACGGCGCCGGTCCGTTTTTTGCCGCGGCGGCCCATTCCGGGGTGACGGCGCCGGTCCGTTTTTTGCCGCGGCGGCCCATTCCGGGGGTGCCGGGGCCGGTCCGTTTTTTGCCGCGGCGGCCCATTCCGGGTGCCGGGGCCGGTCCGTTTTTTGCCGCGGCGGCCCATTCCGGGGTGCCGGACCTGTTCCATTTTTTGCCGCGGCGGCCCATTCCGGGGTGCCGGACCCGTTCCGTTTTTTGCCGCGGCGGCCCATTCCGGGGTGCCGGCGCTGGTCCGTTTTTTGCCGCGGTGGCCCATTCCGGGCTGCCGGGGCCGGTCCGTTTTTTGCCACGGTGGCCCATTCCGGGGTGCCGGGGCCGGTCCGTTTTTTGCCGCGGCGGCCCATTCCGGGGTGCCGGGGCCGGTCCGTTTTTTGCCGCGGCGGCCCATTCCGGGGTGCCGGACCCGGTCCGTTTTATGCCGCGGCGGCCCATTCCGGGGTGCCGGAGCCGGTCCGTTTTTTGCCGCGGCGGCCCATTCCGGGGTGCCGGGGCCGGTCCGTTTTTGCCGCGGCGGCCCATTCCGGGGTGCTGGCTCCGGTCCGTTTTTTGCCGCGGCGGCCCATTCCGGGGTGCCGGCGCCGGTCCGTTTTTTGCCGCGGCGGCCCATTCCGGGGTGCCGGGGCCGGTCCGTTTTTTGCCGCGGCGGCCCATTCCGGGGTGCCGGACCCGGTCCGTTTTTTGCCGCGGCGGCCCATTCCGGGGTGCCGGAGCCGGTCCGTTTTTTGCCGCGGCGGCCCATTCCGGGGTGCCGGACCCGGTCCGTTTTTTGCCGCGGCGGCCCATTCCGGGCTGCCGGGGCCGGTCCGTTTTTTGCCGCGGCGGCCCATTCCGGCGTGCCGGCGCTGGTCCGTTTTTTGACGCGGCGGCCCATTCCGGGGTGCCGGGGCCGGTCCGTTTTTTGCCACGGTGGCCCATTCCGGGCTGCCGGGGCCGGTCCGTTTTTTGCCGCAGCGGCCCATTCCGGGGTGCCGGGGCCGGTCCGTTTTTTGCCGCGGCGGCCCATTCCGGGGTGCCGGGGCCGGTCCGTTTTTTGCCGCGGCGGCCCATTCCGGGGTGCCGGACCCGGTCCGTTTTTTGCCGCGGCGGCCCATTCCGGGGTGCCGGAGCCGGTCCGTTTTTTGCCGTGGCGGCCCATTCCGGGGTGCCGGAGCCGGTCCGTTTTTTGCCGCGGCGGCCCATTCCGGGGTGCCGGCGCCGGTCCGTTTTTTGCCGCGGCGGCCCATTCCGGGGTGCCGGCTCCGGTCCGTTTTTTGCCGCGGCGGCCCATTCCGGGGTGCCGGGGCCGGTCCGTTTTTTGCCGCGGCGGCCCATTCCGGGGTGCGGGCGCCGGTCCGTTTTTTGACGCGGCGGCCCATTCCGGGGTGCCCTACCCGGTCCGTTTTTTGCCGCGGCGGCCCATTCCGGGGTGCCGGACCCGGTCTGTTTTTTGCCGCGGCGGCCCATTCCGGGGTGCCGGACCCGGTCCGTTTTTTGCCGCGGCGGCCCATTCCGGGGTGCCGGCTCCGGTCCGTTTTTTGCCGCGGCGGCCCATTCCGGGGTGCCGGGGCCGGTCCGTTTTTTGCCGCGGCGGCCCATTCCGGGGTGCCGGGGCCGGTCCGTTTTTTGCCGCGGCGGCCCATTCCGGGCTGCCGGAGCCGGTCCGTTTTTTGACGCGGCGGCCCATTCCGGGGTGCCGGCTCCGGTCCGTTTTTTGCCGCGGCGGCCCATTCCGGGGTGCCGGCTCCGGTCCGTTTTTTGCCGCGGCGGCCCATTCCGGGGTGCCGGGGCCGGTCCGTTTTTTGCCGCGGCGGCCCATTCCGGGGTGCCGGGGCCGGTCCGTTTTTTGCCGCGGCGGCCCATTCCGGGGTGCCGGGGCCGGTCCGTTTTTTGCCGCGGCGGCCCATTCCGGGGTGCCAGCTCCGGTCCGTTTTTTGACGCGGCGGCCCATTCCGGGGTGCCGGCTCCGGTCCGTTTTTTGACGCGGCGGCCCATTCCGGGGTGCCGGCGCCGGTCCGTTTTTTGCCGCGGCGGCCCATTCTGGGGTGCCAGCTCCGGTCCGTTTTTTGACGCGGCGGCCCATTCCGGGGTGCCGGCTCCGGTCCGTTTTTTGCCGCGGCGGCCCATTCCGGGGTGCCGGACCCGGTCCGTTTTTTGACGCGGCGGCCCATTCCGGGGGGCCGGCTCCGGTCCGTTTTTTGCCGCGGCGGCCCATTCCGGGGTGCCGGACCCGGTCCGTTTTTTGCCGCGGCGGCCCATTCCGGGGTGCCGGCGCCGGTCCGTTTTTTGCCACGGCGGCCCATTCCGGGGTGCCAGGGCCGGTCCGTTTTTTGCCGCGGCGGCCCATTCCGGGGTGCCGGCCCCGGTCCGTTTTTTGCCGCGGCGGCCCATTCCGGGGTGCTGGCTCCGGTCCGTTTTTTGCCGCGGCGGCCCATTCCGGGGTGCCAGAGCCGGTCCGTTTTTTGCCGCGGCGGCCCATTCCGGGGTGCCGGACCCGGTCCGTTTTTTGACGCGGCGGCCCATTCCGGGGTGCCGGCGCCGGTCCGTTTTTTGACGCGGCGGCCCATTCCGGGGTGCCGGCTCCGGTCCGTTTTTTGCCGCGGCGGCCCATTCCGGGGTGCCGGCTCCGGTCCGTTTTTTGCCGTGGCGGCCCATTCCGGGGTGCCGGCTCCGGTCCGTTTTTTGACGCGGCGGCCCATTCCGGGGTGCCAGGGCCGGTCCGTTTTTTGCCGCGGCGGCCCATTCCGGGGTGCCGGCCCCGGTCCGTTTTTTGCCGCGGCGGCCCATTCCGGGGTGCTGGCTCCGGTCCGTTTTTTGCCGCGGCGGCCCATTCCGGGGTGCTGGCGCCGGTCCATTTTTTGCCGCGGCGGCCCATTCCGGGGTGCCGGACCAAGACCGTTTTTTGCCGCGGCGGCCCATTCCGGGGTGCCGGCGCCGGTCCGTTTTTTGCCGCGGCGGCCCATTCCGGGGTGCCGGGGCCGGTCCGTTTTTTGCCGCGGCGGCCCATTCCGGGGTGCCGGCGCCGGTCCGTTTTTTGCCGCGGCGGCCCATTCTGGGGTGCCAGCTCCGGTCCGTTTTTTGACGCGGCGGCCCATTCCGGGGTGCCGGACCCGGTCCGTTTTTTGCCGCGGCGGCCCATTCCGGGGTGCCGGGGCCGGTCCGTTTTTTGACGCGGCGGCCCATTCCGGGGGGCCGGCTCCGGTCCGTTTTTTGCCGCGGCGGCCCATTCCGGGGTGCCGGACCCGGTCCGTTTTTTGCCGCGGCGGCCCATTCCGGGGTGCCGGCGCCGGTCCGTTTTTTGCCACGGCGGCCCATTCCGGGGTGCCAGGGCCGGTCCGTTTTTTGCCGCGGCGGCCCATTCCGGGGTGCCGGCCCCGGTCCGTTTTTTGCCGCGGCGGCCCATTCCGGGGTGCTGGCTCCGGTCCGTTTTTTGCCGCGGCGGCCCATTCCGGGGTGCCGGAGCCGGTCCGTTTTTTGCCGCGGCGGCCCATTCCGGGGTGCCGGCTCCGGTCCGTTTTTTGCCGCGGCGGCCCATTCCGGGGTGCTGGCTCCGGTCCGTTTTTTGCCGCGGCGGCCCATTCCGGGGTGCCGGCTCTGGTCCGTTTTTTGCCGCGGCGGCCCATTCCGGGGTGCCAGAGCCGGTCCGTTTTTTGCCGCGGCGGCCCATTCCGGGGTGCCGGACCCGGTCCGTTTTTTGACGCGGCGGCCCATTCCGGGGTGCCGGCGCCGGTCCGTTTTTTGCCGCGGCGGCCCATTCCGGGGTGCCGGCTCCGGTCCGTTTTTTGCCGCGGCGGCCCATTCCGGGGTGCCGGCTCCGGTCCGTTTTTTGCCGTGGCGGCCCATTCCGGGGTGCCGGCTCCGGTCCGTTTTTTGACGCGGCGGCCCATTCCGGGGTGCCAGGGCCGGTCCGTTTTTTGCCGCGGCGGCCCATTCCGGGGTGCCGGGGCCGGTCCGTTTTTTGCCGCGGCGGCCCATTCCGGGGTGCTGGCTCCGGTCCGTTTTTTGCCGCGGCGGCCCATTCCGGGGTGCTGGCGCCGGTCCATTTTTTGCCGCGGCGGCCCATTCCGGGGTGCCGGCCCCGGTCCGTTTTTTGACGCGGCGGCCCATTCCGGGGTGCCGGACCCGGTCCGTTTTTTGACGCGGCGGCCCATTCCGGGGTGCCGGGGCCGGTCCGTTTTTTGCCGCGGCGGCCCATTCCGGGGTGCCGGCGCCGGTCCGTTTTTTGCCGCGGCAGCCCATTCCGGGGTGCCGGCTCCGGTCCGTTTTTTGCCGTGGCGGCCCATTCCGGGGTGCCGGGGCCGGTCCGTTTTTTGACGCGGCGGCCCATTCCGGGGGGCCGGCTCCGGTCCGTTTTTTGCCGCGGCGGCCCATTCCGGGGTGCCGGACCCGGTCCGTTTTTTGCCGCGGCGGCCCATTCCGGGGTGCCGGCGCCGGTCCGTTTTTTGCCGCGGCGGCCCATTCCAGGGTGCCGGACCCGGTCCGTTTTTTGCCGCGGCGGCCCATTCCGGGGTTCCGGCTCCGGTCCGTTTTTTGCCGCGGCGGCCCATTCCGGGGTGCCGGGGCCGGTCCGTTTTTTGCCGCGGCGGCCCATTCCGGGGTGCCGGGGCCGGTCCGTTTTTTGCCGCGGCGGCCCATTCCGGGGTGCCGGCTCCGGTCCGTTTTTTGCTGCGGCGGCCCATTCCGGGGTGCCGGACCCGGTCCGTTTTTTGCCGCGGCAGCCCATTCCGGGGTGCCGGGGCCGGTCCGTTTTTTGCCGCGGCGGCCCATTCCGGGGTGCCGGCTCCGGTCCGTTTTTTGCCGCGGCGGCCCATTCCGGGGTGCCGGCTCCGGTCCGTTTTTTGCCGCGGCGGCCCATTCCGGGGTGCCGGCTCCGGTCCGTTTTTTGCCGCGGCAGCCCATTCCGGGGTGCCGGGGCCGGTCCGTTTTTTGCCGCGGCGGCCCATTCCGGGGTGCCGGCTCCGGTCCGTTTTTTGCCGCGGCGGCCCATTCCGGGGTGCCGGACCCGGTCCGTTTTTTGCCGCGGCGGCCCATTCCGGGGTGCCGGCTCTGGTCCGTTTTTTGCCGCGGCGGCCCATTCCGGGGTGCCGGGGCCGGTCCGTTTTTTGCCGCGGCGGCCCATTCCGGGGTGCCGGGGCCGGTCCGTTTTTTGCCGCGGCGGCCCATTCCGGGGTGCCGGGGCCGGTCCGTTTTTTGCCGCGGTGGCCCGTTCTGGGGTGCCGGACCCGGTCCGTTTTTTGCCGCGGCGGCCCATTCCGGGGGGCCGGAGCCGGTCCGTTTTTTGCCGCGGCGGCCCATTCCGGGGTGCCGGCCCCAGTCCGTTTTTTGCCACGGCGGCCCATTCCGGGGTGCCGGGGCCGGTCCGTTTTTTGCCGCGGCGGCCCATTCCGGGGTGCAGGACACGGTCCGTTTTTTGACGCGGCGGCCCATTCCGGGGTGCAGGACACGGTCCGTTTTTTGCCGCGGAGGCCCATTCCGGGGTGCCGGGGCCGGTCCGTTTTTTGCCGCGGCGGCCCATTCCGGGGTGCCGGGGCCGGTCCGTTTTTTGACGCGGCGGCCCATTCCGGGGGGCCGGCTCCGGTCCGTTTTTTGCCGCGGCGGCCCATTCCGGGGTGCCGGACCCGGTCCGTTTTTTGCCGCGGCGGCCCATTCCGGGGTGCCGGCGCCGGTCCGTTTTTTGCCACGGCGGCCCATTCCGGGGTGCCGGGGCCGGTCCGTTTTTTGCCGCGGCGGCCCATTCCGGGGTGCCGGCGCCGGTCCGTTTTTTGCCACGGCGGCCCATTCCGGGGTGCCGGGGCCGGTCCGTTTTTTGCCGCGGCGGCCCATTCCGGGGTGCCGGCGCCGGTCCGTTTTTTGCCGCGGCGGCCCATTCCAGGGTTCCGGAGCCGGTCCGTTTTTTGCCGCGGCGGCCCATTCCGGGGTGCCGGTGCCGGTCCGTTTTCTGCCGCGGCGGCCCATTCCGGGGTGCCGGCTCCGGTCCGTTTTTTGCCGCGGCGGCCCATTCCGGGGTGCCGGCTCCGGTCCGTTTTTTGCCGCGGCGGCCCATTCCGGGTTGCCGGCGCCGGTCCGTTTTTTGCCGCGGCGGCCCATGCCGGGGTGCCGGAGCCGGTCCGCTTTTTGCCGCGGCGGCCCATTCCGGGGTGCCGGGGCCGGTCCGTTTTTTGCCGCGGCGGCCCATTCCGGGGTGCCTGCGCCGGTCCGTTTTTTGCCGCGGCGGCCCATTCCGGGGTGCCGGCGCCGATCTGTTTTTTGCCGCGGCGGCCAATTCCGGGGTGCCGGACCAGGTCCGTTTTTTGCTGCGGCGGCCCATTCCGGGTTGCCGGAGCCGGTCTGTTTTTTGCCACGACGGCCCATTCCGGGGTGCCGGGGCCGGTCCGTTTTTTGCCGCGGCGGCCAATTCCGGGTTGCCGGACCAGGTCCGTTTTTTGCCGCGGCGGCCCATTCCGGGGTGCCGGAGCCGGTCCGTTTTTTGCCGCGGCGGCCCATTCCGGGGTGCCGTGCCGGTCCGTTTTTTGCCGCGGCGGCCCATTCCGGGGTGCCGGCGCCGGTCCGTTTTTTGCCGCGGCGGCCCATTCCGGGGTGCCGGAGCCGGTCCGTTTTTTGTCGCGGTGCCCCATTCCGGGGTGCCGGGGCCGGTCCGTTTTTTGCCGCGGCGGCCCATTCCGGGGTGCCGGACCAGGTCCGTTTTTTGCCGCGGCGGCCCATTCCGGGGTGCCGGACCAGGTCCTTTTTTTGCCGCGGCGGCCCATTCCGGGGTGCCGGCGCCGGTCCGTTTTTTGCCGCGGTGGCCCATTCCAGGGTGCCGGAGCCGGTCCGTTTTTTGCCACGACGGCCCATTCCGGGGTGCCGGCGCCGGTCCGTTTTTTGCCGCGGCGGCCCTTTCCGGGGTGCCGGACCAGGTCCTTTTTTTGCCGCGGTGGCCCATTCCGGGGTGCTGGTGCCGGTCCGTTTTTTGCCGCGGCAGCCCATTCCGGGGTGCTGGCTCCGGTCCGTTTTTTGCCGCGGCGGCCCATTCCGGGGTGCCGGTGCCGGTCCGTTTTTTGACGCGGCGGCCCATTCCGGGGTGCCGGCACCGGTCCGTTTTTTGCTGCGGCGGCCCATTCCGGGGTGCCGGCTCCGGTCCGTTTTTTGCCGCGGCGGCCCATTCCGGGGTGCCGGAGCCCGTCCGTTTTTTTGCCGCGGCGGCCCATTCCGGGGTGCCGGACCCGGTCCGTTTTTTGCCGCGGCGGCCCATTCCGGGGTGCCGGAGCCGGTCCGTTTTTTGCTGCGTCGGCCCATTCCGGGGTGCCGGACCAGGTCCTTTTTTTGCCGCGGTGGCCCATTCCGGGGTGCCGGCTCCGGTCCGTTTTTTGCCGCGGCGGCCCATTCCGGGGTGCTGGGGCCGGTCTGTTTTTTGCCGCGGCGGCCCATTCCGGGGTGCCGGAGCTGGTCCGTTTTTTGCCGCGGCGGCCCATTCCGGGGTGCCGGCGCCGATCCGTTTTTTGCCGCGGCGGCCAATTCCGGGGTGCCGGACCAGGTCCGTTTTTTGCTGCGTCGGCCCATTCCGGGGTGCCGGAGCCGGTCTGTTTTTTGCCACGGCGGCCCATTCCGGGGTGCCGGGGCCGGTCCGTTTTTTGCCGCGGCGGACCATTCCGGGGTGCCGACTCTGGTCCGTTTTTTGCCGCAGCGGCCCATTCTGGGGTGCCAGAGCCGGTCCGTTTTTTGCCGCGGCGGCCCATTCCGGGGTGCCGGCTCCGATCCGTTTTTTGCCGCGGCGGCCCATTCCGGGGTGCCGGCGCCGGTCCGTTTTTTGCCGCGGCGGCCCATTCCGGGGTGCCGGACCAGGTCCGTTTTTTGCCACGACGGCCCATTTCGGGGTGCCGGCTCCGGTCCGTTTTTTGCCGCGGCGGCCCATTCCGGGGTGCCGGAGCTGGTCCGTTTTTTGCCACGGCGGCCCATTCCGGGGTGCCGGACCCGGTCCGTTTTTTGCCGCGGCGGCCCATTCCGGGGTGCCGGCTCCGGTCCGTTTTTTGCTGCGGCGGCCCATTCCGGGGTGCCGGAGCCGGTCCGTTTTTTGCCGCGGCGGCCCATGCCGGGGTGCCGGAGCCGGTCCGTTTTTTGCCGCGGCGGCCCATTCCGGGGTGCCGGGGCCGGTCCGTTTTTTGCCACGGCGGCCCATTCCGGGGTGCCAGAGCCGGTCCGTTTTTTACCGCAGCGGCCCATTCCGGGGTGCCGGCGCCGGTCCGTTTTTTGCCGCGGCGGCCCATTCCGGGGTGCCGGCGCCGGTCCGTTTTTTGCCGCGTCGGCCCATTCCAGGGTTCCGGAGCCGGTCCGTTTTTTGCCGCGGCGGCCCATTCCGGGGTGCCGGGGCCGGTCCGTTTTTTGCTGCGGCGGCCCATTCCGGGGTGCTGGGGCCGGTCCGTTTTTTGCCGCGGCGGCCCATTCTGGGATGCCGGAGCCGGTCGTTTTTTGCCACGGCGGCCCATTCCGGGGTGCCGGACCAAGACCGTTTTTTGCCGCGGCGGCCCATTCCGGGGTGCCGGACCAGGTCCGTTTTTTGCTGCGGCGGCCCATTCCGGGGTGCCGGAGCCGGTCTGTTTTTTGCCGCGGCGGCCCATTCCGGGGTGCCGGGGCCGGTCCGTTTTTTGCCGCGGCGGCCCATTCCGGGGTGCCGGCTCCGGTCCGTTTTTTGCCGCGGCGGCCCATTCCGGGGTGACGGCTCCGGTCCGTTTTTTGCCGCGGCCGCCCATTCCGGGGTGCCGGATCTGGTCCGTTTTTTGCCGCGGCGGCCCATGCCGGGGTGCCGGAGCCGGTCCGTTTTTTGCCGCGGCGGCCCATTCCGGGGTGCCGGCTTTGGTCCGTTTTTTGCCACGGCGGCCCATTCCGGGGTGCCAGAGCCGGTCCGCTTTTTACCGCGGCGGCCCATTCCGGGGTGCCGGAGCCGGTCCGTTTTTTGCCGCGGCGGCCCATTCCGGGGTGCCGGCGCCGGTCCGTTTTTTGCCGCGGCGGCCCATTCCAGGGTTCCGGAGCCGGTCCGTTTTTTGCCGCGGCAGCCCATTCCGGGGTGCCGGTGCCGGTCCGTTTTCTGCCGCGGCGGCCCATTCCGGGGTGCCGGCTCCGGTCCGTTTTTTGCCGCGGCGGCCCATTCCGGGGTGCCGGCTCCGGTCCGTTTTTTGCTGCGGCGGCCCATTCCGGGTTGCCGGCGCCGGTCCGTTTTTTGCCGCGGCGGCCCATGCCGGGGTGCCGGAGCCGGTCCGCTTTTTGCCGCGGCGGCCCATTCCGGGGTGCCGGGGCCGGTCCGTTTTTTGCCGCGGCGGCCCATTCCGGTGTGCCTGCGCCGGTCCGTTTTTTGCCGCGGCGGCCCATTCCGGGGTGCCGGCGCCGATCCGTTTTTTGCCGCGGCGGCCAATTCCGGGGTGCCGGACCAGGTCCGTTTTTTGCTGCGGCGGCCCATTCCGGGTTGCCGGAGCCGGTCTGTTTTTTGCCACGACGGCCCATTCCGGGGTGCCGGGGCCGGTCCGTTTTTTGCCGCGGCGGCCCATTCCGGGGTGCCGGACCAGGTCCGTTTTTTGCCGCGGCGGCCCATTCCGGGGTGCCGGACCAGATCCGTTTTTTGCAGCGGCGGCCCATTCCGGGGTGCCGGCGCCGGTCCGTTTTTTGCCGCGGCGGCCCATTCCGGGGTGCCGGAGCCGGTCCGTTTTTTGTCGCGGTGCCCCATTCCGGGGTGCCGGGGCCGGTCCGTTTTTTGCCGCGGCGGCCCATTCCGGGGTGCCGGCTCCGGTCCGTTTTTTGCCGCGGCGGCCCATTCCGGGGTGCCGGACCAGGTCCTTTTTTTGCCGCGGCGGCCCATTCCGGGGTGCCGGCGCCGGTCCGTTTTTTGCCGCGGTGGCCCATTCCAGGGTGCCGGAGCCGGTCCGTTTTTTGCCACGACGGCCCATTCCGGGGTGCCGGCGCCGGTCCGTTTTTTGCCGCGGCGGCCCTTTCCGGGGTGCCGGACCAGGTCCTTTTTTTGCCGCGGTGGCCCATTCCGGGGTGCTGGTGCCGGTCCGTTTTTTGCCGCGGCAGCCCATTCCGGGGTGCTGGCTCCGGTCCGTTTTTTGCCGCGGCGGCCCATTCCGGGGTGCCGGTGCCGGTCCGTTTTTTGACGCGGCGGCCCATTCCGGGGTGCCGGCACCGGTCCGTTTTTTGCTGCGGCGGCCCATTCCGGGGTGCCGGCTCCGGTCCGTTTTTTGCCGCGGCGGCCCATTCCGGGGTGCCGGAGCCCGTCCGTTTTTTGCCGCGGCGGCCCATTCCGGGGTGCCGGACCCGGTCCGTTTTTTGCCGCGGCGGCCCATTCCGGGGTGCCGGAGCCGGTCCGTTTTTTGCCGCGGCGGCCCATTCCGGGGTGCCGGACCAGGTCCGTTTTTTGCCGCGGCGGCCCTTTCCGGGGTGCCGGACCAGGTCCTTTTTTTGCCGCGGCGGCCCATTCCGGGGTGCCGGAGCCGGTCCGTTTTTTGCCGCGGCGGCCCATTCCGGGGTGCCGGACCAGGTCCGTTTTTTGCCGCGGCGGCCCTTTCCGGGGTGCCGGACCAGGTCCTTTTTTTGCCGCGGCGGCCCATTCCGGGGTGCCGGCTCCGGTCAGTTTTTTGCTGCGGCGGCCAATTCCGGGGTGCCGGACCAGGTCCGTTTTTTGCCACGGCGGCCCATTCCGGGGTGCTGGGGCCGGTCCGTTTTTTGCAGCGGCGGCCCATTTCGGGGTGCCGGGGCCGGTCCGTTTTTTGCCGCGGCGGCCCATTCCGGGGTGCCGGGGCCGGTCCGTTTTTTGCCGCGGTGCCCCATTCCGGGGTGCCGGGGCCGGTCCGTTTTTTACCGCGGCGGCCCATTCCGGGGTGCCGGACCAGGTCCATTTTTTGCCGCGGCAGCCCATTCCGGGGTGCTGGCTCCGGTCAGTTTTTTGCTGCGGCGGCCCATTCCGGGGTGCCGGGGCCGGTCCGTTTTTTGCCGCGGCGGCCCATTCCGGGGTGCCGGTGCCGGTCCGTTTTTTGACGCGGCGGCCCATTCCGGGGTGCCGGACCAGGTCCGTTTTTTGCCGCGGCGGCCCATTTTGGGGTGCCGGACCAGGTCCGTTTTTTGCCGCGGCAGCGCATTCCGGGGTGCCGGGGCCGGTCCGTTTTTTTCTGCGGTTGCCCATTCCGGGGTGCCGGCTCCGGTCCGTTATTTGCCGCAGCGGCCCATTCCGGGGTGCTGCGGCCGGTCTGATTTTTGCCGCGGCGGCCCATTCCGGGGTGCCGGAGCTGGTCCGTTTTTTGCCGCGGCGGACCATTCCGGGGTGCCGGGGCCGGTCCGTTTTTTGCCGCGGCGGCCATTTCCGGGGTGCCGGTGCCGGTCCGTTTTTTGCCGCGGCGGCCCATTCCGGGGTGCCGGACCCGGTCCGTTTTTTGCCGCGGCGGCCCATTCCGGGGTGCCGGGGCCGGTCCGTTTTTTGCCGCGGCGGCCCATTCCGGGGTGCCGGGGCCGGTCCGTTTTTTGCCGCGGCGGCCCATTCCGGGGTGCCGGACCAGGTCTGTTTTTTGCCGCGGCGGCCCATTCCGGGTTGCCGGCGCCGGTCCGTTTTTTGCCGCGGCGGCCCATGCCGGGGTGCCGGAGCCGGTCCGTTTTTTGCCGCGGCGGCCCATTCCGGGGTGCCGGCTTTGGTCCGTTTTTTGCCACGGCGGCCCATTCCGGGGTGCCTGCGCCGGTCCGTTTTTTGCCGCGGCGGCCCATTCCGGGGTGCCGGAGCCGGTCCTTTTTTTGCCGCGGCGGCCCATTCCGGGGTGCCGGCGCCGATCCGTTTTTTGCCGCGGCGGCCAATTCCGGGGTGCCGGACCAGGTCCGTTTTTTGCTGCGGCGGCCCATTCCGGGGTGCCGGAGCCGGTCCGTTTTTTGCCGCGGCGGCCCATTCCGGGGTGCCTGGGCCGGTCCGTTTTTTGCCGCGGCGGCCAATTCCGGGTTGCCGGACCCGGTCCGTTTTTTGCCGCGGCGGCCCATTCCGGGGTGCCGGAGCCGGTCCGTTTTTTGCCGCGGCGGCCCATTCCGGGGTGCCGGTGCCGGTCCGTTTTTTGCCGCGGCGGCCCATTCCGGGGTGCCGGCGCCGGTCCGTTTTTTGCCACGGCGGCCCATTCCGGGGTGCCGGAGCCGGTCCGTTTTTTGTCGCGGTGCCCCATTCCGGGGTGCCGGGGCCGGTCCGTTTTTTGCCGCGGCGGCCCATTCCGGGGTGCCGGCTCCGGTCCGTTTTTTGCCGCGGCGGCCCATTCCGGGGTGCCGGACCAGGTCCTTTTTTTGCCGCGGCGGCCCATTCCGGGGTGCCGGCGCCGGTCCGTTTTTTCCCGCGGTGGCCCATTCCGGGGTGCCGGAGCCGGTCCGTTTTTTGCCGCGGCGGCCCATTCCGGGGTGCCGGCTCCGGTCCGTTTTTTGCCGCGGCGGCCCATTCCGGGGTGCCGCACCTGGTCCATTTTTTGCCACGACGGCCCATTCCGGGGTGCCGGCGCCGGTCCGTTTTTTGCTGCGGCGGCCCATTCCGGGGTGCCGGACCAGGTCCGTTTTTTGCCGCGGCGAACCCTTTCCGGGGTGCCGGACCAGGACTGTTTTTTGCCGCGGCGGCCCATTCCGGGGTGCCGGCTCCAGTCCGTTTTTTGCCGCTGCGGCCCATTCCGGGGTGCCAGTGCCGGTCCGTTTTTTGCCGCGGCAGCCCATTCCGGGGTGCCGGGGCCGGTCCGTTTTTTTCTGCGGCGGCCCATTCCGGGGTGCCAGAGCCCGTCTGTTTTTTGCCGCGGCGGCCCATTCCGGGGTGCCGGGGCCGGTCCGTTTTTTGCCGCGGCGGCCCATTCCGGGGTGCCGGCACCGGTCCGTTTTTTGCCGTGGCGGCCCATTCCGGGGTGCCGGGCACGGTACGTTTTATGCCGCGGCGGCCCATTCCGGGGTGCTGGGGCCGGTCCGTTTTTTGCCGCGGCGGCCTATTCCGGGCTGCCGGACCAGGTCCGTTTTTTGCCGTGGCGGCCCATTCCGGGGTGCCGGCTCCGGTCCGTTTTTTGCCGCGGCGGCTAATGCCGGGGTGCCGGCTCCGGTCCGTTTTTTGCCGCGGCGGCCCATTCCGGGGTGCCGACTCTGGTCCGTTTTTTGCCGCAGCGGCCCATTCCGGGGTGCCGGACCCGGTCCGTTTTTTGCCGCGGCGGCCCATTCCGGGGTGCCGGCTCCGATCCGTTTTTTGCCGCGGCGGCCCATTCCGGGGTGCCGGGGCCGGTCCGTTTTTTGCCGCGGCGGCCCATTCCGGGGTGCCGGACCAGGTCCGTTTTTTGCCACGACGGCCCATTCCGGGGTGCCGGCTCCGGTCCGTTTTTTGCCGCGGCGGCCCATTCCGGGGTGCCGGACCAGGTCCGTTTTTTGCCACGACGGCCCATTCCGGGGTGCCGGCTCCGGTCCGTTTTTTGCCGCGGCGGCCCATTCCGGGGTGCCGGAGCTGGTCCGTTTTTTGCCACGGCGGCCCATTCCGGGGTGCCGGACCCGGTCCGTTTTTTGCCGCGGTGGCCCATTCCGGGGTGCCGGACCCGGTCCGTTTTTTGCCGCGGCAGCCCATTCCGGGGTGCTGGCTCCGGTCCGTTTTTTGCTGCGGCGGCCCATTCCGGGGTGCCGGGGCCGGTCCGTTTTTTGCCGCGGCGGCCCATTCCGGGGTGCCGGTGCCGGTCCGTTTTTTGACGCGGCGGCCCATTCCGGGGTGCCGGCACCGGTCCGTTTTTTGCTGCGGCGGCCCATTCCGGGGTGCCGGCTCCGGTCCGTTATTTACCGCGGCGGCCCATTCCGGGGTGCCGGAGCCGGTCCGTTTTTTGCCGCGGCGGCCCATTCCGGGGTGCCGGCGCCGGTCCGTTTTTTGCCGCGGCGGCCCATTCCGGGGTGCCGGGGCCGGTCCGTTTTTTGCCGCGGCGGCCCATTCCGGGGTGCCGGACCAGGTCCATTTTTTGCCGCGGCGGCCCATTCCGGGGTGCCGGGGCCGGTCCGTTTTTTGCTGCGGCGGCCCATTCCGGGGTGCCGGTGCCGGTCTGTTTTTTGCCGCGGCGGCCCATTCCGGGGTGCCGGCTCCGGTCCGTTTTTTACCACGGCGGCCCATTCCGGGGTGCCGGCGCCGGTCCGTTTTTTGCCACGGCGGCCCATTCCGGAGTGCCGGAGCCGGTCCGTTTTTTGCCGCGGCGGCCCATTCCGGGGTGCCGGGGCCGGTCCGTTTTTTGCCGCGGCGGCCCATTCTGGGGTGCCGGACCAGGTCCGTTTTTTGCCGCGGCAGCCCATTCCGGGGTGCCGGCGCCGGTCCGTTTTTTGCCGCAGCGGCCCATTCCGGGGTGCTGGGGCCGGTCTGTTTTTTGCCGCGGCGGCCCATTCTGGGGTGCCGGAGCTGGTCCGTTTTTTGCCGCGGCGGCCCATTCCGGGGTGCCGGGGCCGGTCCGTTTTTTGCCGCGGCGGCCCATTCCGGGGTGCCGGACCAGGTCCGTTTTTTGCCGCGGTGGCCCATTCTGGGGTGCCGGCTTTGGTCCGTTTTTTGCCGCGGCCGCCCATTCCGGGGTGCCGGGGCCGGTCCGTTTTTTGCCGCGGCGGCCCATTCCGGGGTGCCGGGGCCGGTCCGTTTTTTGCCGCGGCGGCCCATTCCGGGGTGCCTGCGCCGGTCCGTTTTTTGCCGCGGCGGCCCATTCCGGGGTGCCGGACCAGGTCCATTTTTTGCCGCGGCAGCCCATTCCGGGGTGCCGGCTCCGGTCAGTTTTTTGCTGCGGCGGCCCATTCCGGGGTGCCGGTGTCGGTCCGTTTTTTGCCGCGGCGGCCCATTCCGGGGTGCCGGGGCCGGTCCGTTTTTTGCCGCGGCGGCCCATTCCGGGGTGCCTGCGCCGGTCCGTTTTTTGCCGCGGCGGCCCATTCCGGGGTGCCGGACCAGGTCCGTTTTTTGCCGCGGCGGCCCATTCCGGGGTCCCGGACCAGATCCGTTTTTTGCCGCGGCGGCCCATTCTGGGGTGCCGGACCAGGTCCGTTTTTTTGCCGCGGCAGCCCATTCCGGGGTGCCGGGGCCGGTCCGTTTTTTGCCGCAGCGGCCCATTCCGGGGTGCTGGGGCCGGTCTGTTTTTTGCCGCGGCGGCCCATTCCGGGGGTGCCGGCTCCGGTCCGTTTTTTGCCGCGGCGGCCCATTCCGGGGTGCCGGCTCCGGTCCGTTTTTTGCTGCGGCGGCCCATTCCGGGGTGCCGGAGCCGGTCCGTTTTTTGCCGCGGCGGCCCATGCCGGGGTGCCGGAGCCGGTCCGTTTTTTGCCGCGGCGGCCCATTCCGGGGTGCCGGGGCCGGTCCGTTTTTTGCCACGGCGGCCCATTCCGGGGTGCCAGAGCCGGTCCGTTTTTTACCGCAGCGGCCCATTCCGGGGTGCCGGCGCCGGTCCGTTTTTTGCCGCGGCGGCCCATTCCGGGGTGCCGGCGCCGGTCCGTTTTTTGCCGCGTCGGCCCATTCCAGGGTTCCGGAGCCGGTCCGTTTTTTGCCGCGGCGGCCCATTCCGGGGTGCCGGGGCCGGTCCGTTTTTTGCTGCGGCGGCCCATTCCGGGGTGCTGGGGCCGGTCCGTTTTTTGCCGCGGCGGCCCATTCTGGGATGCCGGAGCCGGTCGTTTTTTGCCACGGCGGCCCATTCCGGGGTGCCGGACCAAGACCGTTTTTTGCCGCGGCGGCCCATTCCGGGGTGCCGGACCAGGTCCGTTTTTTGCTGCGGCGGCCCATTCCGGGGTGCCGGAGCCGGTCTGTTTTTTGCCGCGGCGGCCCATTCCGGGGTGCCGGGGCCGGTCCGTTTTTTGCCGCGGCGGCCCATTCCGGGGTGCCGGCTCCGGTCCGTTTTTTGCCGCGGCGGCCCATTCCGGGGTGACGGCTCCGGTCCGTTTTTTGCCGCGGCCGCCCATTCCGGGGTGCCGGATCTGGTCCGTTTTTTGCCGCGGCGGCCCATGCCGGGGTGCCGGAGCCGGTCCGTTTTTTGCCGCGGCGGCCCATTCCGGGGTGCCGGCTTTGGTCCGTTTTTTGCCACGGCGGCCCATTCCGGGGTGCCAGAGCCGGTCCGCTTTTTACCGCGGCGGCCCATTCCGGGGTGCCGGAGCCGGTCCGTTTTTTGCCGCGGCGGCCCATTCCGGGGTGCCGGCGCCGGTCCGTTTTTTGCCGCGGCGGCCCATTCCAGGGTTCCGGAGCCGGTCCGTTTTTTGCCGCGGCAGCCCATTCCGGGGTGCCGGTGCCGGTCCGTTTTCTGCCGCGGCGGCCCATTCCGGGGTGCCGGCTCCGGTCCGTTTTTTGCCGCGGCGGCCCATTCCGGGGTGCCGGCTCCGGTCCGTTTTTTGCTGCGGCGGCCCATTCCGGGTTGCCGGCGCCGGTCCGTTTTTTGCCGCGGCGGCCCATGCCGGGGTGCCGGAGCCGGTCCGCTTTTTGCCGCGGCGGCCCATTCCGGGGTGCCGGGGCCGGTCCGTTTTTTGCCGCGGCGGCCCATTCCGGTGTGCCTGCGCCGGTCCGTTTTTTGCCGCGGCGGCCCATTCCGGGGTGCCGGCGCCGATCCGTTTTTTGCCGCGGCGGCCAATTCCGGGGTGCCGGACCAGGTCCGTTTTTTGCTGCGGCGGCCCATTCCGGGTTGCCGGAGCCGGTCTGTTTTTTGCCACGACGGCCCATTCCGGGGTGCCGGGGCCGGTCCGTTTTTTGCCGCGGCGGCCCATTCCGGGGTGCCGGACCAGGTCCGTTTTTTGCCGCGGCGGCCCATTCCGGGGTGCCGGACCAGATCCGTTTTTTGCAGCGGCGGCCCATTCCGGGGTGCCGGCGCCGGTCCGTTTTTTGCCGCGGCGGCCCATTCCGGGGTGCCGGAGCCGGTCCGTTTTTTGTCGCGGTGCCCCATTCCGGGGTGCCGGGGCCGGTCCGTTTTTTGCCGCGGCGGCCCATTCCGGGGTGCCGGCTCCGGTCCGTTTTTTGCCGCGGCGGCCCATTCCGGGGTGCCGGACCAGGTCCTTTTTTTGCCGCGGCGGCCCATTCCGGGGTGCCGGCGCCGGTCCGTTTTTTGCCGCGGTGGCCCATTCCAGGGTGCCGGAGCCGGTCCGTTTTTTGCCACGACGGCCCATTCCGGGGTGCCGGCGCCGGTCCGTTTTTTGCCGCGGCGGCCCTTTCCGGGGTGCCGGACCAGGTCCTTTTTTTGCCGCGGTGGCCCATTCCGGGGTGCTGGTGCCGGTCCGTTTTTTGCCGCGGCAGCCCATTCCGGGGTGCTGGCTCCGGTCCGTTTTTTGCCGCGGCGGCCCATTCCGGGGTGCCGGTGCCGGTCCGTTTTTTGACGCGGCGGCCCATTCCGGGGTGCCGGCACCGGTCCGTTTTTTGCTGCGGCGGCCCATTCCGGGGTGCCGGCTCCGGTCCGTTTTTTGCCGCGGCGGCCCATTCCGGGGTGCCGGAGCCCGTCCGTTTTTTGCCGCGGCGGCCCATTCCGGGGTGCCGGACCCGGTCCGTTTTTTGCCGCGGCGGCCCATTCCGGGGTGCCGGAGCCGGTCCGTTTTTTGCCGCGGCGGCCCATTCCGGGGTGCCGGACCAGGTCCGTTTTTTGCCGCGGCGGCCCTTTCCGGGGTGCCGGACCAGGTCCTTTTTTTGCCGCGGCGGCCCATTCCGGGGTGCCGGAGCCGGTCCGTTTTTTGCCGCGGCGGCCCATTCCGGGGTGCCGGACCAGGTCCGTTTTTTGCCGCGGCGGCCCTTTCCGGGGTGCCGGACCAGGTCCTTTTTTTGCCGCGGCGGCCCATTCCGGGGTGCCGGCTCCGGTCAGTTTTTTGCTGCGGCGGCCAATTCCGGGGTGCCGGACCAGGTCCGTTTTTTGCCACGGCGGCCCATTCCGGGGTGCTGGGGCCGGTCCGTTTTTTGCAGCGGCGGCCCATTTCGGGGTGCCGGGGCCGGTCCGTTTTTTGCCGCGGCGGCCCATTCCGGGGTGCCGGGGCCGGTCCGTTTTTTGCCGCGGTGCCCCATTCCGGGGTGCCGGGGCCGGTCCGTTTTTTACCGCGGCGGCCCATTCCGGGGTGCCGGACCAGGTCCATTTTTTGCCGCGGCAGCCCATTCCGGGGTGCTGGCTCCGGTCAGTTTTTTGCTGCGGCGGCCCATTCCGGGGTGCCGGGGCCGGTCCGTTTTTTGCCGCGGCGGCCCATTCCGGGGTGCCGGTGCCGGTCCGTTTTTTGACGCGGCGGCCCATTCCGGGGTGCCGGACCAGGTCCGTTTTTTGCCGCGGCGGCCCATTTTGGGGTGCCGGACCAGGTCCGTTTTTTGCCGCGGCAGCCCATTCCGGGGTGCCGGGGCCGGTCCGTTTTTTTCTGCGGTTGCCCATTCCGGGGTGCCGGCTCCGGTCCGTTATTTGCCGCAGCGGCCCATTCCGGGGTGCTGCGGCCGGTCTGATTTTTGCCGCGGCGGCCCATTCCGGGGTGCCGGAGCTGGTCCGTTTTTTGCCGCGGCGGACCATTCTGGGGTGCCGGGGCCGGTCCGTTTTTTGCCGCGGCGGCCATTTCCGGGGTGCCGGTGCCGGTCCGTTTTTTGCCGCGGCGGCCCATTCCGGGGTGCCGGACCCGGTCCGTTTTTTGCCGCGGCGGCCCATTCCGGGGTGCCGGGGCCGGTCCGTTTTTTGCCGCGGCGGCCCATTCCGGGGTGCCGGGGCCGGTCCGTTTTTTGCCGCGGCGGCCCATTCCGGGGTGCCGGACCAGGTCTGTTTTTTGCCGCGGCGGCCCATTCCGGGTTGCCGGCGCCGGTCCGTTTTTTGCCGCGGCGGCCCATGCCGGGGTGCCGGAGCCGGTCCGTTTTTTGCCGCGGCGGCCCATTCCGGGGTGCCGGCTTTGGTCCGTTTTTTGCCACGGCGGCCCATTCCGGGGTGCCTGCGCCGGTCCGTTTTTTGCCGCGGCGGCCCATTCCGGGGTGCCGGAGCCGGTCCTTTTTTTGCCGCGGCGGCCCATTCCGGGGTGCCGGCGCCGATCCGTTTTTTGCCGCGGCGGCCAATTCCGGGGTGCCGGACCAGGTCCGTTTTTTGCTGCGGCGGCCCATTCCGGGGTGCCGGAGCCGGTCCGTTTTTTGCCGCGGCGGCCCATTCCGGGGTGCCTGGGCCGGTCCGTTTTTTGCCGCGGCGGCCAATTCCGGGTTGCCGGACCCGGTCCGTTTTTTGCCGCGGCGGCCCATTCCGGGGTGCCGGAGCCGGTCCGTTTTTTGCCGCGGCGGCCCATTCCGGGGTGCCGGTGCCGGTCCGTTTTTTGCCGCGGCGGCCCATTCCGGGGTGCCGGCGCCGGTCCGTTTTTTGCCACGGCGGCCCATTCCGGGGTGCCGGAGCCGGTCCGTTTTTTGTCGCGGTGCCCCATTCCGGGGTGCCGGGGCCGGTCCGTTTTTTGCCGCGGCGGCCCATTCCGGGGTGCCGGCTCCGGTCCGTTTTTTGCCGCGGCGGCCCATTCCGGGGTGCCGGACCAGGTCCTTTTTTTGCCGCGGCGGCCCATTCCGGGGTGCCGGCGCCGGTCCGTTTTTTCCCGCGGTGGCCCATTCCGGGGTGCCGGAGCCGGTCCGTTTTTTGCCGCGGCGGCCCATTCCGGGGTGCCGGCTCCGGTCCGTTTTTTGCCGCGGCGGCCCATTCCGGGGTGCCGCACCTGGTCCATTTTTTGCCACGACGGCCCATTCCGGGGTGCCGGCGCCGGTCCGTTTTTTGCTGCGGCGGCCCATTCCGGGGTGCCGGACCAGGTCCGTTTTTTGCCGCGGCGAACCCTTTCCGGGGTGCCGGACCAGGACTGTTTTTTGCCGCGGCGGCCCATTCCGGGGTGCCGGCTCCAGTCCGTTTTTTGCCGCTGCGGCCCATTCCGGGGTGCCAGTGCCGGTCCGTTTTTTGCCGCGGCAGCCCATTCCGGGGTGCCGGGGCCGGTCCGTTTTTTTCTGCGGCGGCCCATTCCGGGGTGCCAGAGCCCGTCTGTTTTTTGCCGCGGCGGCCCATTCCGGGGTGCCGGGGCCGGTCCGTTTTTTGCCGCGGCGGCCCATTCCGGGGTGCCGGCACCGGTCCGTTTTTTGCCGTGGCGGCCCATTCCGGGGTGCCGGGCACGGTACGTTTTATGCCGCGGCGGCCCATTCCGGGGTGCTGGGGCCGGTCCGTTTTTTGCCGCGGCGGCCTATTCCGGGCTGCCGGACCAGGTCCGTTTTTTGCCGTGGCGGCCCATTCCGGGGTGCCGGCTCCGGTCCGTTTTTTGCCGCGGCGGCTAATGCCGGGGTGCCGGCTCCGGTCCGTTTTTTGCCGCGGCGGCCCATTCCGGGGTGCCGACTCTGGTCCGTTTTTTGCCGCAGCGGCCCATTCCGGGGTGCCGGACCCGGTCCGTTTTTTGCCGCGGCGGCCCATTCCGGGGTGCCGGCTCCGATCCGTTTTTTGCCGCGGCGGCCCATTCCGGGGTGCCGGGGCCGGTCCGTTTTTTGCCGCGGCGGCCCATTCCGGGGTGCCGGACCAGGTCCGTTTTTTGCCACGACGGCCCATTCCGGGGTGCCGGCTCCGGTCCGTTTTTTGCCGCGGCGGCCCATTCCGGGGTGCCGGACCAGGTCCGTTTTTTGCCACGACGGCCCATTCCGGGGTGCCGGCTCCGGTCCGTTTTTTGCCGCGGCGGCCCATTCCGGGGTGCCGGAGCTGGTCCGTTTTTTGCCACGGCGGCCCATTCCGGGGTGCCGGACCCGGTCCGTTTTTTGCCGCGGTGGCCCATTCCGGGGTGCCGGACCCGGTCCGTTTTTTGCCGCGGCAGCCCATTCCGGGGTGCTGGCTCCGGTCCGTTTTTTGCTGCGGCGGCCCATTCCGGGGTGCCGGGGCCGGTCCGTTTTTTGCCGCGGCGGCCCATTCCGGGGTGCCGGTGCCGGTCCGTTTTTTGACGCGGCGGCCCATTCCGGGGTGCCGGCACCGGTCCGTTTTTTGCTGCGGCGGCCCATTCCGGGGTGCCGGCTCCGGTCCGTTATTTACCGCGGCGGCCCATTCCGGGGTGCCGGAGCCGGTCCGTTTTTTGCCGCGGCGGCCCATTCCGGGGTGCCGGCGCCGGTCCGTTTTTTGCCGCGGCGGCCCATTCCGGGGTGCCGGGGCCGGTCCGTTTTTTGCCGCGGCGGCCCATTCCGGGGTGCCGGACCAGGTCCATTTTTTGCCGCGGCGGCCCATTCCGGGGTGCCGGGGCCGGTCCGTTTTTTGCTGCGGCGGCCCATTCCGGGGTGCCGGTGCCGGTCTGTTTTTTGCCGCGGCGGCCCATTCCGGGGTGCCGGCTCCGGTCCGTTTTTTACCACGGCGGCCCATTCCGGGGTGCCGGCGCCGGTCCGTTTTTTGCCACGGCGGCCCATTCCGGAGTGCCGGAGCCGGTCCGTTTTTTGCCGCGGCGGCCCATTCCGGGGTGCCGGGGCCGGTCCGTTTTTTGCCGCGGCGGCCCATTCTGGGGTGCCGGACCAGGTCCGTTTTTTGCCGCGGCAGCCCATTCCGGGGTGCCGGCGCCGGTCCGTTTTTTGCCGCAGCGGCCCATTCCGGGGTGCTGGGGCCGGTCTGTTTTTTGCCGCGGCGGCCCATTCTGGGGTGCCGGAGCTGGTCCGTTTTTTGCCGCGGCGGCCCATTCCGGGGTGCCGGGGCCGGTCCGTTTTTTGCCGCGGCGGCCCATTCCGGGGTGCCGGACCAGGTCCGTTTTTTGCCGCGGTGGCCCATTCTGGGGTGCCGGCTTTGGTCCGTTTTTTGCCGCGGCCGCCCATTCCGGGGTGCCGGGGCCGGTCCGTTTTTTGCCGCGGCGGCCCATTCCGGGGTGCCGGGGCCGGTCCGTTTTTTGCCGCGGCGGCCCATTCCGGGGTGCCTGCGCCGGTCCGTTTTTTGCCGCGGCGGCCCATTCCGGGGTGCCGGACCAGGTCCATTTTTTGCCGCGGCAGCCCATTCCGGGGTGCCGGCTCCGGTCAGTTTTTTGCTGCGGCGGCCCATTCCGGGGTGCCGGTGTCGGTCCGTTTTTTGCCGCGGCGGCCCATTCCGGGGTGCCGGGGCCGGTCCGTTTTTTGCCGCGGCGGCCCATTCCGGGGTGCCTGCGCCGGTCCGTTTTTTGCCGCGGCGGCCCATTCCGGGGTGCCGGACCAGGTCCGTTTTTTGCCGCGGCGGCCCATTCCGGGGTCCCGGACCAGATCCGTTTTTTGCCGCGGCGGCCCATTCTGGGGTGCCGGACCAGGTCCGTTTTTTGCCGCGGCAGCCCATTCCGGGGTGCCGGGGCCGGTCCGTTTTTTGCCGCAGCGGCCCATTCCGGGGTGCTGGGGCCGGTCTGTTTTTTGCCGCGGCGGCCCATTCCGGGGTGCCGGCTCCGGTCCGTTTTTTGCCGCGGCGGCCCATTCCGGGGTGCCGGCGCCGATCCGTTTTTTGCCGCGGCGGCCAATTCCGGGGTGCCGGACCAGGTCCGTTTTTTGCTGCGGCGGCCCATTCCGGGGTGCCGGGGCCGGTCCGTTTTTTGCCACGGCGGCCCATTCCGGGGTGCCGGGGCCGGTCCGTTTTTTGCCGCGGCGGACCATTCCGGGGTGCCGACTCTGGTCCGTTTTTTGCCGCAGCGGCCCATTCTGGGGTGCCCGAGCCGGTCCGTTTTTTGCCGCGGCGGCCCATTCCGGGGTGCCGGCTCCGATCCGTTTTTTGCCGCGGCGGCCCATTCCGGGGTGCCGGCGCCGGTCCGTTTTTTGCCGCGGCGGCCCATTCCGGGGTGCCGGACCAGGTCCGTTTTTTGCCACGACGGCCCATTCCGGGGTGCCGGAGCCGGTCCGTTTTTTGCCGCGGCGGCCCATTCCGGGGTGCCGGAGCTGGTCCGTTTTTTGCCACGGCGGCCCATTCCGGGGTGCCGGACCCGGTCCGTTTTTTGCCGCGGCGGCCCATTCCGGGGTGCCGGCTCCGGTCCGTTTTTTGCTGCGGCGGCCCATTCCGGGGTGCCGGACCAGGTCCGTTTTTTGCCGCGGCGGCCCATGCCGGGGTGCCGGAGCCGGTCCGTTTTTTGCCGCGGCGGCCCATTCCGGGGTGCCGGAGCCGGTCCGTTTTTTGCCGCGGCGGCCCATTCCGGGGTGCCGGCGCCGGTACGTTTTTTGCTGCGGCGGCCCATTCTTGGGTGCCGGACCAGGTCTGTTTTTTGCCGCGGCGGCCCATTCCGGGGTGCTGGGGCCGGTCCGTATTTTGCCGCGGCGGCCCATTCCGGGGTGCCGGCTTTGGTCCGTTTTTTGCCACGGCGGCCCATTCCGGGGTGCCGGGGCCGGTCCGTTTTTTGCTGCGGCGGCCCATTCCGGGGTGCTGGGGCCGGTCCGTTTTTTGCCGCGGCGGCCCATTCTGGGATGCCGGAGCCGGTCGTTTTTTGCCACGGCGGCCCATTCTGGGGTGCCGGACCAGGTCCGTTTTTTGCTGCGGCGGCCCATTCCGGGGTGCCGGAGCCGGTCTGTTTTTTGCCGCGGCGGCCCATTCCGGGGTGCCGGGGCCGGTCCGTTTTTTGCCGCGGCGGCCCATTCCGGGGTGCCGGCTCCGGTCCGTTTTTTGCCGCGGCGGCCCATTCCGGGGTGCCGGCTCCGGTCCGTTTTTTGCCGCGGCCGCCCATTCCGGGGTGCCGGATCTGGTCCGTTTTTTGCCGCGGCGGCCCATGCCGGGGTGCCGGAGCCGGTCCGTTTTTTGCCGCGGCGGCCCATTCTGGGGTGCCGGCTTTGGTCCGTTTTTTGCCACGGCGGCCCATTCCGGGGTGCCGGGGCCGGTCCGTTTTTTGCTGCGGCGGCCCATTCCGGGGTGCCGGCGTCGGTCCGTTTTTTGCCGCGGCGGCCCATTCCAGGGTTCCGGAGCCGGTCCGTTTTTTGCCGCGGCGGCCCATTCCGGGGTGCCGGTGCCGGTCCGTTTTCTGCCGCGGCGGCCCATTCCGGGGTGCCGGCTCCGGTCCGTTTTTTGCCGCGGCGGCCCATTCCGGGGTGCCGGCTCCGGTCCGTTTTTTGCCGCGGCGGCCCATTCCGGGTTGCCGGCGCCGGTCCGTTTTTTGCCGCGGCGGCCCATGCCGGGGTGCCGGAGCCGGTCCGCTTTTTGCCGCGGCGGCCCATTCCGGGGTGCCGGGGCCGGTCCGTTTTTTGCCGCGGCGGCCCATTCCGGGGTGCCTGCGCCGGTCCGTTTTTTGCCGCGGCGGCCCATTCCGGGGTGCCGGCGCCGATCCGTTTTTTGCCGCGGCGGCCAATTCCGGGGTGCCGGACCAGGTCCGTTTTTTGCTGCGGCGGCCCATTCCGGGTTGCCGGAGCCGGTCTGTTTTTTGCCACGACGGCCCATTCCGGGGTGCCGGGGCCGGTCCGTTTTTTGCCGCGGCGGCCAATTCCGGGTTGCCGGACCAGGTCCGTTTTTTGCCGCGGCGGCCCATTCCGGGGTGCCGGAGCCGGTCCGTTTTTTGCCGCGGCGGCCCATTCCGGGGTGCCGTGCCGGTCCGTTTTTTGCAGCGGCGGCCCATTCCGGGGTGCCGGCGCCGGTCCGTTTTTTGCCGCGGCGGCCCATTCCGGGGTGCCGGAGCCGGTCCGTTTTTTGTCGCGGTGCCCCATTCCGGGGTGCCGGGGCCGGTCCGTTTTTTGCCGCGGCGGCCCATTCCGGGGTGCCGGCTCCGGTCCGTTTTTTGCCGCGGCGGCCCATTCCGGGGTGCCGGACCAGGTCCTTTTTTTGCCGCGGCGGCCCATTCCGGGGTGCCGGCGCCGGTCCGTTTTTTGCCGCGGTGGCCCATTCCAGGGTGCCGGAGCCGGTCCGTTTTTTGCCACGACGGCCCATTCCGGGGTGCCGGCGCCGGTCCGTTTTTTGCCGCGGCGGCCCTTTCCGGGGTGCCGGACCAGGTCCTTTTTTTGCCGCGGTGGCCCATTCCGGGGTGCTGGTGCCGGTCCGTTTTTTGCCGCGGCAGCCCATTCCGGGGTGCTGGCTCCGGTCCGTTTTTTGCCGCGGCGGCCCATTCCGGGGTGCCGGTGCCGGTCCGTTTTTTGACGCGGCGGCCCATTCCGGGGTGCCGGCACCGGTCCGTTTTTTGCTGCGGCGGCCCATTCCGGGGTGCCGGCTCCGGTCCGTTTTTTGCCGCGGCGGCCCATTCCGGGGTGCCGGAGCTGCCGGAGCCCGTCCGTTTTTTGCCGCGGCGGCCCATTCCGGGGTGCCGGACCCGGTCCGTTTTTTGCCGCGGCGGCCCATTCCGGGGTGCCGGAGCCGGTCCGTTTTTTGCCGCGGCGGCCCATTCCGGGGTGCCGGACCAGGTCCGTTTTTTGCCGCGGCGGCCCTTTCCGGGGTGCCGGACCAGGTCCTTTTTTTGCCGCGGCGGCCCATTCCGGGGTGCCGGCTCCGGTCAGTTTTTTGCTGCGGCGGCCAATTCCGGGGTGCCGGACCAGGTCCGTTTTTTGCCACGGCGGCCCATTCCGGGGTGCTGGGGCCGGTCCGTTTTTTGCAGCGGCGGGGCCCATTCCGGGGTGCCGGGCCGGTCCGTTTTTTGCCGCGGCGGCCCATTCCGGGGTGCCGGGGCCGGTCCGTTTTTTGCCGCGGTGCCCATTCCGGGGTGCCGGGGCCGGTCCGTTTTTTTACCGCGGCGGCCCATTCCGGGGTGCCGGACCAGGTCCATTTTTTGCCGCGGCAGCCCATTCCGGGTGCTGGCTCCGGTCAGTTTTTTGCTGCGGTGGCCCATTCCGGGGTGCCGGGGCCGGTCCGTTTTTTGCCGCGGCGGCCCATTCCGGGGTGCCGGTGCCGGTCCGTTTTTTGCCGCGGCGGCCCATTCCGGGGTGCCGGACCAGGTCCGTTTTTTGCCGCGGCGGCCCATTTTGGGGTGCCGGACCAGGTCCGTTTTTTGCCGCGGTGGCCCATTCCGGGGTGCCGGGGCCGGTCCGTTTTTTTTCTGCGGCGGCCCATTCCGGGGTGCCGGCTCCGGTCCGTTATTTGCCGCAGCGGCCCATTCCGGGGGTGCTGCGGCCGGTCTGATTTTTGCCGCGGCGGCCCATTCCGGGGTGCCGGAGCTGGTCCGTTTTTTGCCGCGGCGGCCCATTCCGGGGTGCCGGCTCCGGTTCCGTTTTTTGCCGCGGCGGCCATTTCCGGGGTGCCGGTGCCGGTCCGTTTTTTGCCGCGGCGGCCCATTCCGGGGTGCCGGAGCCGGTCGTTTTTTGCCGCGGCGGCCCATTCCGGGGTGCCGGGGCCGGTCCGTTTTTTGCCGCGGCGGCCCATTCCGGGGTGCCGGGGCCGGTCCGTTTTTTGCCGCGGCGGCCCATTCCGGGGTGCCGGACCGGGTCTGTTTTTTGCCGCGGCGGCCCATGCCGGGGGTGCCGGAGCCGGTCCGTTTTTTGCCACGGCGGCCCATTCCGGGGTGCCTGCGCCGGTCCGTTTTTTGCCGCGGCGGCCCATTCCGGGGTGCCGGAGCCGGTCCGTTTTTTGCCGCGGCGGCCCATTCCGGGGTTGCCGGCGCCGATCCGTTTTTTGCCGCGGCGGCCAATTCCGGGGTGCCGGACCAGGTCCGTTTTTTGCTGCGGCGGCCCATTCCGGGGTGCCGGAGCCGGTCCGTTTTTTGCCGCGGCGGCCCATTCCGGGGTGCCTGGGCCGGTCCGTTTTTTGCCGCGGCGGCCCATTCCGGGGTGCCGGACCCGGTCCGTTTTTTGCCGCGGCGGCCCATTCCGGGGTGCCGGAGCCGGTCCGTTTTTTGCCGCGGCGGCCCATTCCGGGGTGCCGGTGCCGGTCCGTTTTTTGCAGCGGCGGCCCATTCCGGGGTGCCGGCGCCGGTCCGTTTTTTGCCGCGGCGGCCCATTCCGGGGTGCCGGAGCCGGTCCGTTTTTTGTCGCGGTGCCCCATTCCGGGGTGCCGGGGCCGGTCCGTTTTTTGCCGCGGCGGCCCATTCCGGGGGTGCCGGCTCCGGTCCGTTTTTTGCCGCGGCGGCCCATTCCGGGGTGCCGGACCAGGTCCTTTTTTTGCCGCGGCGGCCCATTCCGGGGTGCCGGCGCCGGTCCGTTTTTTGCCGCGGTGGCCCATTCCGGGGTGCCGGAGCCGGACCGTTTTTTGCCGCGGCGGCCCATTCCGGGTGCCGGACCAGGTCCTTTTTTTGCCGCGGCGGCCCATTCCGGGGGTGCCGGCTCCGGTCAGTTTTTTGCTGCGGCGGCCAATTCCGGGGTGCCGGACCAGGTCCGTTTTTTGCCACGGCGGCCCATTCCGGGGTGCTGGGGCCGGTCCGTTTTTTGCAGCGGCGGCCCATTCCGGGGTGCCGGACCCGGTCCGTTTTTTGCCGCGGCGGCCCATTCGGGGTGCCGGGGCCGGTCCGTTTTTTGCCGCGGTGCCCCATTCCGGGGTGCCGGGGCCGGTCCTTTTTTTACCGCGGCGGCCCATTCCGGGGTGCCGGCTCCGGTCCGTTTTTTGCCGCGGCGGCCCATTCCGGGGTGCCGCACCTGGTCCATTTTTTGCCACGACGGCCCATTCCGGGGTGCCGTCGCCGGTCCGTTTTTTGCTGCGGCGGCCCATTCCGGGGTGCCGGACCAGGTCCGTTTTTTGCCGCGGCGAACCCTTTCCGGGGTGCCGGACCAGGACTGTTTTTTGCCGCGGCGGCCCATTCCGGGGTGCCGGGGCCGGTCCGTTTTTTGCCGCTGCGGCCCATTCCGGGGTGCCGGTGCCGGTCCGTTTTTTGCCGCGGCAGCCCATTCCGGGGTGCCGGGGCCGGTCCGTTTTTTTCTGCGGCGGCCCATTCCGGGGTGCCAGAGCCCGTCTGTTTTTTTGCCGCGGCGGCCCATTCCGGGCTGCCGGGGCCGGTCCGTTTTTTGCCGCGGCGGCCCATTCCGGGGTGCCGGCGCCGGTCCGTTTTTTGCCGTGGCGGCCCATTCCGGGGTGCCGGGCACGGTACGTTTTATGCCGCGGCGGCCCATTCCGGGGTGCTGGGGCCGGTCCGTTTTTTGCCGCGGCGGCCCATTCCGGGGTGCCGGACCAGGTCCGTTTTTTGCCGCGGCGGCCCATTCCGGGGTGCCGGCTCCGGTCCGTTTTTTTGCCGCGGCGGCTAATGCCGGGGTGCCGGCTCCGGTCCGTTTTTTGCCGCGGCGGCCCATTCCGGGGTGCCGACTCTGGTCCGTTTTTTTGCCGCAGCGGCCCATTCTGGGGTGCCCGAGCCGGTCCGTTTTTTGCCGCGGCGGCCCATTCCGGGGTGCCGGCTCCGATCCGTTTTTTGCCGCGGCGGCCCATTCCGGGGTGCCGGCGCCGGTCCGTTTTTTGCCGCGGCGGCCCATTCCGGGGTGCCGGACCAGGTCCGTTTTTTGCCACGACGGCCCATTCCGGGGGTGCCGGCTCCGGTCCGTTTTTTGCCGCGGCGGCCCATTCCGGGGTGCCGGACCAGGTCCGTTTTTTGCCACGACGGCCCATTCCGGGGTGCCGGCTCCGGTCCGTTTTTTGCCGCGGCGGCCCATTCCGGGGTGCCGGAGCTGGTCCGTTTTTTGCCACGGCGGCCCATTCCGGGGTGCCGGACCCGGTCCGTTTTTTGCCGCGGTGGCCCATTCCGGGGTGCTGGTGCCGGTCCGTTTTTTGCCGCGGCGGCCCATTCCGGGGTGCCGGGGCCGGTCCGTTTTTTGCTGCGGCGGCCCATTCCGGGGTGCCGGTGCCAGTCTGTTTTTTGCCGCGGCGGCCCATTCCGGGGTGCCGGCTCCGGTCCGTTTTTTGCCGCGGCGGCCCATTCCGGGGTGCCGGACCAGGTCCGTTTTTTGCCACGGCGGCCCATTCCGGGGTGCCGGGGCCGGTCCGTTTTTTGCCACGGCGGCCCATTCCGGAGTGCCGGAGCCGGTCCGTTTTTTGCCGCGGCGGCCCATTCCGGGGTGCCGGGGCCGGTCCGTTTTTTGCCACGGCGGCCCATTCTGGGGTGCCGGACCAGGTCCGTTTTTTGCCGCGGCAGCCCATTCCGGGGTGCCGGCGCCGGTCCGTTTTTTGCCGCAGCGGCCCATTCCGGGGTGCTGGGGCCGGTCTGTTTTTTGCCGCGGCGGCCCATTCCGGGGTGCCGGAGCTGGTCCGTTTTTTGCCGCGGCGGCCCATTCCGGGGTGCCGGGGCCGGTCCGTTTTTTGCCGCGGCGGCCAATTCCGGGGTGCCGGACCAGGTCCGTTTTTTGCCGCGGTGGCCCATTCTGGGGTGCCGGCTTTGGTCCGTTTTTTGCCGCGGCCGCCCATTCCGGGGTGCCGGAGCCGGTCCGTTTTTTGCCGCGGCGGCCCATTCCGGGGTGCCGGAGCCGGTCCGTTTTTTGCCGCGGCGGCCCATTCCGGGGTGCCTGCGCCGGTCCGTTTTTTGCCGCGGCGGCCCATTCCGGGGTGCCGGACCAGGTCCATTTTTTGCCGCGGCAGCCCATTCCGGGGTGCCGGCTCCGGTCAGTTTTTTGCTGCGGCGGCCCATTCCGGGGTGCCGGCTCCGGTCCGTTTTTTGCCGCGGCGGCCCATTCCGGGGTGCCGGGGCCGGTCCGTTTTTTGCCGCGGCGGCCCATTCCGGGGTGCCTGCGCCGGTCCGTTTTTTGCCGCGGCGGCCCATTCCGGGGTGCCGGACCAGGTCCGTTTTTTGCCGCGGCGGCCCATTCCGGGGTGCCGGACCAGGTCCGTTTTTTGCCGCGGCGGCCCATTCTGGGGTGCCGGACCAGGTCCGTTTTTTGCCGCGGCGGCCCATTCCGGGGTGCCGGACCAGGTCCGTTTTTTGCCGCGGCGGCCCATTCTGGGGTGCCGGACCAGGTCCGTTTTTTGCCGCGGCAGCCCATTCCGGGGTGCCGGGGCCGGTCCGTTTTTTGCCGCAGCGGCCCATTCCGGGGTGCTGGGGCCGGTCTGTTTTTTGCCGCGGCGGCCCATTCCGGGGTGCCGGGGCCGATCCGTTTTTTGCAGCGGCGGCCCATTCCGGGGTGCCGGCGCCGGTCCGTTTTTTGCCGCGGCGGCCCATTCCGGGGTGCCGGAGCCGGTCCGTTTTTTGTCGCGGTGCCCCATTCCGGGGTGCCGGGGCCGGTCCGTTTTTTGCCGCGGCGGCCCATTCCGGGGTGCCGGCTCCGGTCCGTTTTTTGCCGCGGCGGCCCATTCCGGGGTGCCGGACCAGGTCCTTTTTTTGCCGCGGCGGCCCATTCCGGGGTGCCGGCGCCGGTCCGTTTTTTGCCGCGGTGGCCCATTCCGGGGTGCCGGAGCCGGACCGTTTTTTGCCGCGGCGGCCCATTCCGGGGTGCCGGGGCCGGTCAGTTTTTTGCTGCGGCGGCCCATTCCGGGGTGCCGGACCAGGTCCTTTTTTTGCCGCGGCGGCCCATTCCGGGGTGCCGGCTCCGGTCAGTTTTTTGCTGCGGCGGCCAATTCCGGGGTGCCGGACCAGGTCCGTTTTTTGCCACGGCGGCCCATTCCGGGGTGCTGGGGCCGGTCCGTTTTTTGCAGCGGCGGCCCATTCCGGGGTGCCGGACCCGGTCCGTTTTTTGCCGCGGCGGCCCATTCCGGGGTGCCGGGGCCGGTCCGTTTTTTGCCGCGGTGCCCCATTCCGGGGTGCCGGGGCCGGTCCTTTTTTTACCGCAGCGGCCCATTCCGGGGTGCCGGCTCCGGTCCGTTTTTTGCCGCGGCGGCCCATTCCGGGGTGCCGCACCTGGTCCATTTTTTGCCACGACGGCCCATTCCGGGGTGCCGGCGCCGGTCCGTTTTTTGCTGCGGCGGCCCATTCCGGGGTGCCGGACCAGGTCCGTTTTTTGCCGCGGCGAACCCTTTCCGGGGTGCCGGACCAGGACTGTTTTTTGCCGCGGCGGCCCATTCCGGGGTGCCGGGGCCGGTCCGTTTTTTGCCGCTGCGGCCCATTCCGGGGTGCCGGTGCCGGTCCGTTTTTTGCCGCGGCAGCCCATTCCGGGGTGCCGGGGCCGGTCCGTTTTTTTCTGCGGCGGCCCATTCCGGGGTGCCAGAGCCCGTCTGTTTTTTGCCGCGGCGGCCCATTCCGGGCTGCCGGGGCCGGTCCGTTTTTTGCCGCGGCGGCCCATTCCGGGGTGCCGGCGCCGGTCCGTTTTTTGCCGTGGCGGCCCATTCCGGGGTGCCGGGCACGGTACGTTTTATGCCGCGGCGGCCCATTCCGGGGTGCTGGGGCCGGTCCGTTTTTTGCCGCGGCGGCCTATTACGGGGTGCCGGACCAGGTCCGTTTTTTGCCGCGGCGGCCCATTCCGGGGTGCCGGCTCCGGTCCGTTTTTTGCCGCGGCGGCTAATGCCGGGGTGCCGGCTCCGGTCCGTTTTTTGCCGCGGCGGCCCATTCCGGGGTGCCGACTCTGGTCCGTTTTTTGCCGCAGCGGCCCATTCTGGGGTGCCCGAGCCGGTCCGTTTTTTGCCGCGGCGGCCCATTCCGGGGTGCCGGCTCCGATCCGTTTTTTGCCGCGGCGGCCCATTCCGGGGTGCCGGCGCCGGTCCGTTTTTTGCCGCGGCGGCCCATTCCGGGGTGCCGGACCAGGTCCGTTTTTTGCCACGACGGCCCATTCCGGGGTGCCGGCTCCGGTCCGTTTTTTGCCGCGGCGGCCCATTCCGGGGTGCCGGACCAGGTCCGTTTTTTGCCACGACGGCCCATTCCGGGGTGCCGGCTCCGGTCCGTTTTTTGCCGCGGCGGCCCATTCCGGGGTGCCGGAGCTGGTCCGTTTTTTGCCACGGCGGCCCATTCCGGGGGTGCCGGACCCGGTCCGTTTTTTGCCGCGGTGGCCCATTCCGGGGTGCTGGTGCCGGTCCGTTTTTTGCCGCGGCGGCCCATTCCGGGGTGCTGGCTCCGGTCCGTTTTTTGCTGCGGCGGCCCATTCCGGGGTGCCGGGGCCGGTCCGTTTTTTGCCGCGGCGGCCCATTCCGGGGTGCCGGTGCCGGTCCGTTTTTTGCCGCGGCGGCCCATTCCGGGGTGCCGGCGCCGGTCCGTTTTTTGCTGCGGCGGCCCATTCCGGGGGTGCCGGCTCCGGTCCGTTTTTTACCGCGGCGGCCCATTCCGGGGTGCCGGAGCCCGTCCGTTTTTTGCCGCGGCGGCCCATTCCGGGCTGCCGGGGCCGGTCCGTTTTTTGCCGCGGCGGCCCATTCCGGGGTGCTGGGGCCGGTCCGTTTTTTGCCGCGGCGGCCCATTCCGGGGTGCCGGACCAGGTCCGTTTTTTGCCGCGGCGGCCCATTCCGGGGTGCCGGGGCCGGTCCGTTTTTTGCTGCGGCGGCCCATTCCGGGGTGCCGGTGCCAGTCTGTTTTTTGCCGCGGCGGCCCATTCCGGGGTGCCGGCTCCGGTCCGTTTTTTGCCGCGGCGGCCCATTCCGGGGTGCCGGACCAGGTCCGTTTTTTGCCACGGCGGCCCATTCCGGGGTGCCGGGGCCGGTCCGTTTTTTGCCACGGCGGCCCATTCCGGAGTGCCGGAGCCGGTCCGTTTTTTGCCGCGGCGGCCCATTCCGGGGTGCCGGGGCCGGTCCGTTTTTTGCCACGGCGGCCCATTCTGGGGTGCCGGACCAGGTCCGTTTTTTGCCGCGGCAGCCCATTCCGGGGTGCCGGCGCCGGTCCGTTTTTTGCCGCAGCGGCCCATTCCGGGGTGCTGGGGCCGGTCTGTTTTTTGCCGCGGCGGCCCATTCCGGGGTGCCGGAGCTGGTCCGTTTTTTGCCGCGGCGGCCCATTCCGGGGTGCCGGGGCCGGTCCGTTTTTTGCCGCGGCGGCCAATTCCGGGGTGCCGGACCAGGTCCGTTTTTTGCCGCGGTGGCCCATTCTGGGGTGCCGGCTTTGGTCCGTTTTTTGCCGCGGCCGCCCATTCCGGGGTGCCGGAGCCGGTCCGTTTTTTGCCGCGGCGGCCCATTCCGGGGTGCCGGAGCCGGTCCGTTTTTTGCCGCGGCGGCCCATTCCGGGGTGCCTGCGCCGGTCCGTTTTTTGCCGCGGCGGCCCATTCCGGGGTGCCGGACCAGGTCCATTTTTTGCCGCGGCAGCCCATTCCGGGGTGCCGGCTCCGGTCAGTTTTTTGCTGCGGCGGCCCATTCCGGGGTGCCGGCTCCGGTCCGTTTTTTGCCGCGGCGGCCCATTCCGGGGTGCCGGGGCCGGTCCGTTTTTTGCCGCGGCGGCCCATTCCGGGGTGCCTGCGCCGGTCCGTTTTTTTGCCGCGGCGGCCCATTCCGGGGTGCCGGACCAGGTCCGTTTTTTGCCGCGGCGGCCCATTCCGGGGTGCCGGACCAGGTCCGTTTTTTGCCGCGGCGGCCCATTCTGGGGTGCCGGACCAGGTCCGTTTTTTGCCGCGGCGGCCCATTCCGGGGGTGCCGGACCAGGTCCGTTTTTTGCCGCGGCGGCCCATTTCTGGGTGCCGGACCAGGTCCGTTTTTTGCCGCGGCAGCCCATTCCGGGGTGCCGGGGCCGGTCCGTTTTTTGCCGCAGCGGCCCATTCCGGGGTGCTGGGGCCGGTCTGTTTTTTGCCGCGGCGGCCCATTCCGGGGTGCCGGAGCTGGTCCGTTTTTTTGCCGCGGCGGCCCATTCCGGGGTGCCGGGGCCGGTCCGTTTTTTGCCGCGGCGGCCCATTCCGGGGTGCCTGCGCCGGTCCGTTTTTTGCCGCGGCGGCCCATTCCGGGGTGCCGGACCAGGTCCGTTTTTTGCCGCGGCGGCCCATTCCGGGGTGCCGGACCAGGTCCGTTTTTTGCCGCGGCGGCCCATTCTGGGGTGCCGGACCAGGTCCGTTTTTTGCCGCGGCGGCCCATTCCGGGGTGCCGGACCAGGTCCGTTTTTTGCCGCGGCGGCCCATTCTGGGGTGCCGGACCAGGTCCGTTTTTTGCCGCGGCAGCCCATTCCGGGGTGCCGGGGCCGGTCCGTTTTTTTGCCGCAGCGGCCCATTCCGGGGTGCTGGGGCCGGTCTGTTTTTTGCCGCGGCGGCCCATTCCGGGGTGCCGGAGCTGGTCCGTTTTTTTGCCGCGGCGGCCAATTCCGGGGGTGCCGGACCAGGTCCGTTTTTTGCTGCGGCGGCCCATTCCGGGGTGCCGGAGCCGGTCTGTTTTTTGCCGCGGCGGCCAATTCCGGGGTGCCGGGGCCGGTCCGTTTTTTGCTGCGGCGGCCCATTCCGGGGTGCCGGGGCCGGTCCGTTTTTTGCCGCGGCGGCCCATTCCGGGGTGCCGGGGCCGGTCCGTTTTTTGCCGCGGCGGCCCATTCCGGGGTGCCGACTCTGGTCCGTTTTTTGCCGCAGCGGCCCATTCTGGGGTGCCCGAGCGGTCCGTTTTTTGCCGCGGCGGCCCATTCCGGGGTGCCGGCTCCGGTCCGTTTTTTGCCGCGGCGGCCCATTCCGGGGTGCCGGCGCCGGTCCGTTTTTTGCCGCGGCGGCCCATTCCGGGGTGCCGGACCAGGTCCGTTTTTTGCCACGACGGCCCATTCCGGGGTGCCGGCTCCGGTCCGTTTTTTGCCGCGGCGGCCCATTCCGGGGTGCCGGAGCCGGTCCGTTTTTTTGCCACGGCGGCCCATTCCGGGGTGCCGGACCCGGTCCGTTTTTTGCCGCGGCGGCCCATTCCGGGGTGCCGGCTCCGGTCCGTTTTTTGCTGCGGCGGCCCATTCCGGGGTGCCGGAGCCGGTCCGTTTTTTGCCGCGGCGGCCCATTCCGGAGTGCCGGCTTTGGTCCGTTTTTTGCCGCGGCGGCCCATTCCGGGGTGCCGGCGCCGGTCCGTTTTTTGCCACGGCGGCCCATTCCGGGGTGCCACAGCCGGTCCGTTTTTTACCGCGGCGGCCCATTCCGGGGTGCCGGAGCCAGTCCGTTTTTTGCCGCGGCGGCCCATTCCGGGGTGCCGGGGCCGGTCCGTTTTTTGCCGCGGCGGCCCATTCCGGGGTGCCGGAGCCGGTCCGTTTTTTGCCGCGGCGGCCCATTCCGGGGTGCCGGAGCCGGTCCGTTTTTTGCCGCGGCGGCCCATTCCGGGGTGCCGGGGCCGGTCCGTTTTTTTGCTGCGGCGGCCCATTCTTGGGTGCCGGACCAGGTCTGTTTTTTGCCGCGGCGGCCCATTCCGGGGTGCTGGGGCCGGTCCGTATTTTGCCGCGGCGGCCCATTCCGGGGTGCCGGCTTTGGTCCGTTTTTTTGCCGCGGCGGCCCATTCCGGGGTGCCGGGGCCGGTCCGTTTTTTGCTGCGGCGGCCCATTCCGGGGTGCTGGGGCCGGTCCGTTTTTTGCCGCGGCGGCCCATTCTGGGATGCCGGAGCCGGTCGTTTTTTGCCACGGCGGCCCATTCCGGGGGTGCCGGACCAAGACCGTTTTTTTGCCGCGGCGGCCCATTCCGGGGTGCCGGACCAGGTCCATTTTTTGCTGCGGCGGCCCATTCCGGGGTGCCGGAGCCGGTCTGTTTTTTGCCGCGGCGGCCCATTCCGGGGTGCCGGGGGCCGGTCCGTTTTTTGCCGCGGCGGCCCATTCCGGGGTGCCGGCTCCGGTCCGTTTTTTGCCGCGGCGGCCCATTCCGGGGTGCCGGGGCCGGTCCGTTTTTTTGCCGCGGCGGCCCATTCCGGGGTGCCTGCGCCGGTCCGTTTTTTGCCGCGGCGGCCCATTCCGGGGTGCCGGACCAGGTCCGTTTTTTGCCGCGGCGGCCCATTCCGGGGTGCCGGAGCCGGTCCGTTTTTTGCCGCGGCGGCCCATTCTGGGGTGCCGGACCAGGTCCGTTTTTTGCCGCGGCAGCCCATTCCGGGGTGCCGGGGCCGGTCCGTTTTTTGCCGCAGCGGCCCATTCCGGGGTGCTGGGGCCGGTCTGTTTTTTGCCGCGGCGGCCCATTCCGGGGTGCCGGAGCTGGTCCGTTTTTTTGCCGCAGCGTCCCATTCCGGGGTGCCGGGGCCGATCCGTTTTTTGCCGCGGCGGCCAATTCCGGGGTGACGGACCAGGTCCGTTTTTTGCTGCGGCGGCCCATTCCGGGGTGCCGGAGCCGGTCTGTTTTTTGCCACGGCGGCCCATTCCGGGGTGCCGGGGCCGGTCCGTTTTTTTGCCGCGGCGGCCCATTCCGGGGTGCCGACTCTGGTCCGTTTTTTGCCGCAGCGGCCCATTCTGGGGTGCCCGAGCCGGTCCGTTTTTTGCCGCGGCAGCCCATTCCGGGGTGCCGGCTCCGATCCGTTTTTTGCCGCGGCGGCCCATTCCGGGGTGCCGGCGCCGGTCCGTTTTTTGCCGCGGCGGCCCATTCCGGGGTGCCGGACCAGGTCCGTTTTTTGCCACGACGGCCCATTCCGGGGTGCCGGCTCCGGTCCGTTTTTTGCCGCGGCGGCCCATTCCGGGGGTGCCGGCACCGGTCCGTTTTTTGCCGCGGCGGCCCATTCCGGGGTGCCGGACCCGGTCCGTTTTTTGCCGCGGCGGCCCATTCCGGGGTGCCGGCTCCGGTCCGTTTTTTGCTGCGGCGGCCCATTCCGGGGTGCCGGAGCCGGTCCGTTTTTTGCCGCGGCGGCCCATTCCGGAGTGCCGGCTTTGGTCCGTTTTTTGCCGCGGCGGCCCATTCCGGGGTGCCGGCTTTGGTCCGTTTTTTGCTGCGGCGGCCCATTCCGGGGTGCCAGAGCCGGTCCGTTTTTTGCCGCGGCGGCCCATTCCGGGGTGCCGGCTCTGGTCCGTTTTTTGCCGCGGCGGCCCATTCCGGGGTGCCGGGGCCGGTCCGTTTTTTGCCGCGGCGGCCCATTCCGGGGTGCCGGAGCCGGTCCGTTTTTTGCCGCGGCGGCCCATTCCGGGGTGCCGGAGCCGGTCCGTTTTTTGCCGCGGCGGCCCATTCCGGGGTGCCGGGCACGGTACGTTTTTTGCTGCGGCGGCCCATTCTTGGGTGCCGGACCAGGTCTGTTTTTTGCCGCGGCGGCCCATTCCGGGGTGCTGGGGCCGGTCCGTATTTTGCCGCGGCGGCCCATTCCGGGGTGCCGGCTTTGGTCCGTTTTTTGCCGCGGCGGCCCATTCCGGGGTGCCGGGGCCGGTCCGTTTTTTGCCGCGGCGGCCCATTCCGGGGTGCTGGGGCCGGTCCGTTTTTTGCCGCGGCGGCCCATTCTGGGATGCCGGAGCCGGTCGTTTTTTGCCACGGCGGCCCATTCCGGGGTGCCGGACCAAGACCGTTTTTTGCCGCGGCGGCCCATTCCGGGGTGCCGGACCAGGTCCGTTTTTTGCTGCGGCGGCCCATTCCGGGGTGCCGGAGCCGGTCTGTTTTTTGCCGCGGCGGCCCATTCCGGGGTGCCGGGGCCGGTCCGTTTTTTGCCGCGGCGGCCCATTCCGGGGTGCCGGCTCCGGTCCGTTTTTTGCTGCGGCGGCCCATTCCGG
The DNA here is from genome assembly GCF_963921805.1 of Phalacrocorax carbo. Classification (NCBI taxonomy): domain Eukaryota; kingdom Metazoa; phylum Chordata; class Aves; order Suliformes; family Phalacrocoracidae; genus Phalacrocorax; species Phalacrocorax carbo. The sequence continues at coordinate 34,145 of NW_026990301.1, read as the reverse complement.
GGTGCCGGCGCCGGTCCGTTTTTTGCCGCGGCCGCCCATTCCGGGGTGCCGGATCTGGTCCGTTTTTTGCCGCGGCGGCCCATGCCGGGGTGCCGGAGCCGGTCCGTTTTTTGCCGCGGCGGCCCATTCCGGGGTGCCGGCTTTGGTCCGTTTTTTGCCACGGCGGCCCATTCCGGGGTGCCAGAGCCGGTCCGCTTTTTACCGCGGCGGCCCATTCCGGGGTGCCGGAGCCGGTCCGTTTTTTGCCGCGGCGGCCCATTCCGGGGTGCCGGCGCCGGTCCGTTTTTTGCCGCGGCGGCCCATTCCAGGGTTCCGGAGCCGGTCCGTTTTTTGCCGCGGCGGCCCATTCCGGGGTGCCGGTGCCGGTCCGTTTTCTGCCGCGGCGGCCCATTCCGGGGTGCCGGACCCGGTCCGTTTTTTGCCGCGGCGGCCCATTCCGGGGTGCCGGCTCCGGTCCGTTTTTTGCCGCGGCGGCCCATTCCGGGGTGCCGGCTCCGGTCCGTTTTTTTGCCGCGGCGGCCCATTCCGGGGTGCCGGCTCCGGTCCGTTTTTTGCCGCGGCGGCCCATTCCGGGGTGCCGGCTCCGGTCCGTTTTTTGCCGCGGCGGCCCATTCCGGGTTGCCGGCGCCGGTCCGTTTTTTGCCGCGGCGGCCCATGCCGGGGTGCCGGAGCCGGTCCGCTTTTTGCCGCGGCGGCCCATTCCGGGGTGCCGGGGCCGGTCCGTTTTTTGCCGCGGCGGCCCATTCCGGGGTGCCTGCGCCGGTCCGTTTTTTGCCGCGGCGGCCCATTCCGGGGTGCCGGCGCCGATCCGTTTTTTGCCGCGGCGGCCAATTACGGGGTGCCGGACCAGGTCCGTTTTTTGCTGCGGCGGCCCATTCCGGGTTGCCGGAGCCGGTCTGTTTTTTGCCACGACGGCCCATTCCGGGGTGCCGGAGCCGGTCCGTTTTTTGCCGCGGCGGCCCATTCCGGGGTGCCGGAGCTGGTCCGTTTTTTGCCACGGCGGCCCATTCCGGGGTGCCGGACCCGGTCCGTTTTTTGCCGCGGTGGCCCATTCCGGGGTGCTGGTGCCGGTCCGTTTTTTGGCGCGGCAGCCCATTCCGGGGTGCTGGCTCCGGTCCGTTTTTTGCTGCGGCGGCCCATTCCGGGGTGCCGGGGCCGGTCCGTTTTTTGCCGCGGCGGCCCATTCCGGGGTGCCGGTGCCGGTCCGTTTTTTGACGCGGCGGCCCATTCCGGGGTGCCGGCACCGGTCCGTTTTTTGCTGCGGCGGCCCATTCCGGGGTGCCGGCTCCGGTCCGTTTTTTACCGCGGCGGCCCATTCCGGGGTGCCGGAGCCCGTCCGTTTTTTGCCGCGGCGGCCCATTCCGGGGTGCCGGCGCCGGTCCGTTTTTTGCCGCGGCGGCCCATTCCGGGGTGCCGGGGCCGGTCCGTTTTTTTGCCGCGGCGGCCCATTCCGGGGTGCCGGACCAGGTCCATTTTTTGCCGCGGCGGCCCATTCCGGGGTGCCGGGGCCGGTCCGTTTTTTGCTGCGGCGGCCCATTCTGGGGTGCCGGTGCCGGTCTGTTTTTTGCCGCGGCGGCCCATTCCGGGGTGCCGGCTCCGGTCCGTTTTTTGCCGCGGCGGCCCATTCCGGGGTGCCGGACCAGGTCCGTTTTTTGCCACGGCGGCCCATTCCGGGGTGCCGGGGCCGGTCTGTTTTTTGCCACGGCGGCCCATTCCGGAGTGCCGCAGCCGGTCCGTTTTTTGCCGCGGCGGCCCATTCCGGGGTGCCGGGGCCGGTCCGTTTTTTGCCGCAGCGGCCCATTCTGGGGTGCCGGCGCCGGTCCGTTTTTTTGCCGCAGCGGCCCATTCCGGGGTGCTGGCTCCGGTCTGTTTTTTGCCGCGGCGGCCCATTCCGGGGTGCCGGAGCTGGTCCGTTTTTTGCCGCGGCGGCCCATTCCGGGGTGCCGGGGCCGGTCCGTTTTTTGCCGCGGCGGCCAATTCCGGGGTGCCGGACCAGGTCCGTTTTTTGCCGCGGTGGCCCATTCCAGGGTGCCGGAGCCGGTCCGTTTTTTGCCGCGGCCGCCCATTCCGGGGTGCCGGAGCCGGTCCGTTTTTTGCCGCGGCGGCCCATTCCGGGGTGCCGGAGCCGGTCCGTTTTTTGCCGCGGCGGCCCATTCCGGGGTGCCTGCGCCGGTCCGTTTTTTGCCGCGGCGGCCCATTCCGGGGTGCCGGACCAGGTCCGTTTTTTGCCGCGGCAGCCCATTCCGGGGTGCCGGCTCCGGTCAGTTTTTTGCTGCGGCGGCCCATTCCGGGGTGCCGGTGTCGGTCCGTTTTTTGCCGCGGCGGCCCATTCCGGGGTGCCGGTGCCGGTCCTTTTTTTGCCGCGGCGGACCATTCCGGGGTGCCTGCGCCGGTCCGTTTTTTGCCGCGGCGGCCCATTCCGGGGTGCCTGCGCCGGTCCGTTTTTTGCCGCGGCGGCCCATTCCGGGGTGCCGGACCAGGTCCGTTTTTTTGCCGCGGCGGCCCATTCCGGGGTGCCGGACCAGGTCCGTTTTTTGCCGCGGCGGCCCATTCTGGGGTGCCGGACCTGGTCCGTTTTTTGCCGCGGCAGCCCATTCCGGGGTGCCGGGGCCGGTCCGTTTTTTGCCGCAGCGGCCCATTCCGGGGTGCTGGGGCCGGTCTGTTTTTTGCCGCGGCGGCCCATTCCGGGGTGCCGGAGCTGGTCCGTTTTTTGCCGCGGCGGCCCATTCCGGGGTGCCGGCGCCGATCCGTTTTTTGCCGCGGCGGCCAATTCCGGGGTGCCGGACCAGGTCCGTTTTTTGCTGCGGCGGCCCATTCCGGGGTGCCGGAGCCGGTCTGTTTTTTGCCACGGCGGCCCATTCCGGGGGTGCCGGGGCCGGTCCGTTTTTTGCCGCGGCGGACCATTCCGGGGTGCCGACTCTGGTCCGTTTTTTGCCGCAGCGGCCCATTCTGGGGTGCCCGAGCCGGTCCGTTTTTTGCCGCGGCGGCCCATTCCGGGGTGCCGGCTCCGGTCCGTTTTTTGCCGCGGCGGCCCATTCCGGGGTGCCGGAGCTGGTCCGTTTTTTGCCACGGCGGCCCATTCCGGGGTGCCGGACCCGGTCCGTTTTTTGCCGCGGCGGCCCATTCCGGGGTGCCGGCTCCGGTCCGTTTTTTGCTGCGGCGGCCCATTCCGGGGTGCCGGCTCCGGTCCGTTTTTTGCCGCGGCGGCCCATGCCGGGGTGCCGGAGCCGGTCCGTTTTTTGCCGCGGCGGCCCATTCCGGGGTGCCGGCTTTGGTCCGTTTTTTGCCACGGCGGCCCATTCCGGGGTGCCAGAGCCGGTCCGTTTTTTACCGCGGCGGCCCATTCCGGGGTGCCGGAGCCAGTCCGTTTTTTGCCGCGGCGGCCCATTCCGGGGTGCCGGCGCCGGTCCGTTTTTTGCCGCGTCGGCCCATTCCAGGGTTCCGGAGCCGGTCCGTTTTTTGCCGCGGCGGCCCATTCCGGGGTGCCGGTGCCGGTCCGTTTTTTGCCGCGGCGGCCCATTCCGGGGTGCCGGACCCGGTCCGTTTTTTGCCGCGGCGGCCCATTCCGGGGTGCCGGAGCCGGTCCGTTTTTTGCCGCGGCGGCCCATTCCGGGGTGCCGGAGCCGGTCCGTTTTTTGCCGCGGCGGCCCATTCCGGGGTGCCGGAGCCGGTCCGTTTTTTGCCGCGGCGGCCCATTCCGGGGTGCCGGCGCCGGTACGTTTTTTGCTGCGGCGGCCCATTCTTGGGTGCCGGACCAGGTCTGTTTTTTGCCGCGGCGGCCCATTCCGGGGTGCTGGGGCCGGTCCGTATTTTGCCGCGGCGGCCCATTCCGGGGTGCCGGCTTTGGTCCGTTTTTTGCCGCGGCGGCCCATTCCGGGGTGCCGGGGCCGGTCCGTTTTTTGCTGCGGCGGCCCATTCCGGGGTGCTGGGGCCGGTCCGTTTTTTGCCGCGGCGGCCCATTCTGGGATGCCGGAGCCGGTCGTTTTTTGCCGCGGCGGCCCATTCCGGGGTGCCGGACCAAGACCGTTTTTTGCCGCGGCGGCCCATTCCGGGGTGCCGGGGCCGGTCCGTTTTTTTGCCGCGGCGGCCCATTCCGGGGTGCCGGCTCCGGTCCGTTTTTTGCCGCGGCGGCCCATTCCGGGGTGCCGGCTCCGGTCCGTTTTTTGCCGCGGCGGCCCATTCCGGGGTGCCGGATCTGGTCCGTTTTTTGCCGCGGCGGCCCATGCCGGGGTGCCGGAGCCGGTCCGTTTTTTGCCGCGGCGGCCCATTCCGGGGTGCCGGCTTTGGTCCGTTTTTTGCCACGGTGGCCCATTCCGGGGTGCCAGAGCCGGTCCGCTTTTTACCGCGGCGGCCCATTCCGGGGTGCCGGCGCCGGTCCGTTTTTTGCCGCGGCGGCCCATTCCGGGGTGCCGGCGCCGGTCCGTTTTTTGCCGCGGCGGCCCATTCCAGGGTTCCGGAGCCGGTCCGTTTTTTTGCCGCGGCGGCCCATTCCGGGGTGCCGGTGCCGGTCCGTTTTCTGCCGCGGCGGCCCATTCCGGGGTGCCGGCTCCGGTCCGTTTTTTGCCGCGGCGGCCCATTCCGGGGTGCCGGCTCCGGTCCGTTTTTTGCCGCGGCGGCCCATTCCGGGTTGCCGGCGCCGGTCCGTTTTTTGCCGCGGCGGCCCATGCCGGGGTGCCGGAGCCGGTCCGCTTTTTGCCGCGGCGGCCCATTCCGGGGTGCCGGGGCCGGTCCGTTTTTTGCCGCGGCGGCCCATTCCGGGGTGCCTGCGCAGGTCCGTTTTTTGCCGCGGCGGCCCATTCCGGGGTGCCGGCGCCGATCCGTTTTTTGCCGCGGCGGCCAATTCCGGGTTGCCGGACCAGGTCCGTTTTTTGCTGCGGCGGCCCATTCCGGGTTGCCGGAGCCGGTCTGTTTTTTGCCACGACGGCCCATTCCGGGGTGCCGGGGCCGGTCCGTTTTTTGCCGCGGCGGCCAATTCCGGGTTGCCGGACCAGGTCCGTTTTTTGCCGCGGCGGGCCATTCCGGGGTGCCGGAGCCGGTCCGTTTTTTGCCGCGGCGGCCCATTCCGGGGTGCCGGTGCCGGTCCGTTTTTTGCAGCGGCGGCCCATTCCGGGGTGCCGGCGCCGGTCCGTTTTTTGCCGCGGCGGCCCATTCCGGGGTGCCGGCTTTGGTCCGTTTTTTGTCGCGGTGCCCCATTCCGGGGTGCCGGGGCCGGTCCGTTTTTTGCCGCGGCGGCCCATTCCGGGGTGCCGGCTCCGGTCCGTTTTTTGCCGCGGCGGCCCATTCCGGGGTGCCGGACCAGGTCCTTTTTTTGCCGCGGCGGCCCATTCCGGGGTGCCGGCGCCGGTCCGTTTTTTGCCGCGGTGGCCCATTCCAGGGTGCCGGAGCCGGTCCGTTTTTTGCCACGACGGCCCATTCCGGGGTGCCGGCGCCGGTCCGTTTTTTGCCGCGGCGGCCCTTTCCGGGGTGCCGGACCAGGTCCTTTTTTTGCCGCGGTGGCCCATTCCGGGGTGCTGGTGCCGGTCCGTTTTTTGCCGCGGCAGCCCATTCCGGGGTGCTGGCTCCGGTCCGTTTTTTGCCGCGGCGGCCCATTCCGGGGTGCCGGCGCCGGTCCGTTTTTTGACGCGGCGGCCCATTCCGGGGTGCCGGCACCGGTCCGTTTTTTGCTGCGGCGGCCCATTCCGGGGTGCCGGCTCCGGTCCGTTTTTTGCCGCGGCGGCCCATTCCGGGGTGCCGGAGCCCGTCCGTTTTTTGCCGCGGCGGCCCATTCCGGGGTGCCGGCTTTGGTCCGTTTTTTGCCGCGGCGGCCCATTCCGGGGTGCCGGAGCCGATCCGTTTTTTGCCGCGGCGGCCCATTCCGGGGTGCCGGACCAGGTCCGTTTTTTGCTGCGGCGGCCCATTCCGGGTTGCCGGAGCCGGTCTGTTTTTTGCCACGGCGGCCCATTCCGGGGTGCCGACTCTGGTCCGTTTTTTGCCGCGGCGGCCCATTCCGGGTTGCCGGACCAGGTCCGTTTTTTGCCGCGGCGGCCCTTTCCGGGGTGCCGGACCAGGTCCTTTTTTTGCCGCGGCGGCCCATTCCGGGGTGCCGGCTCCGGTCAGTTTTTTGCTGCGGCGGCCAATTCCGGGGTGCCGGACCAGGTCCGTTTTTTGCCACGGCGGCCCATTCCGGGGTGCTGGGGCCGGTCCGTTTTTTGCAGCGGCGGCCCATTCCGGGGTGCCGGGGCCGGTCCGTTTTTTGCCGCGGCGGCCCATTCCGGGGTGCCGGGGCCGGTCCGTTTTTTGCCGCGGCGGCCCATTCCGGGGTGCCGGGGCCGGTCCGTTTTTTACCGCGGCGGCCCATTCCGGGGTGCTGGACCAGGTCCATTTTTTGCCGCGGCAGCCCATTCCGGGGTGCTGGCTCCGGTCAGTTTTTTGCTGCGGCGGCCCATTCCGGGGTGCCGGGGCCGGTCCGTTTTTTGCCGCGGCGGCCCATTCCGGGGTGCCGGTGCCGGTCCGTTTTTTGCCGCGGCGGCCCATTCCGGGGTGCCGGACCAGGTCCGTTTTTTGCCGCGGCGGCCCATTTTGGGGTGCCGGACCAGGTCCGTTTTTTGCCGCGGCAGCCCATTCCGGGGTGCCGGGGCCGGTCCGTTTTTTTCTGCGGTGGCCCATTCCGGGGTGCCGGCTCCGGTCCGTTATTTGCCGCAGCGGCCCATTCCGGGGTGCTGCGGCCGGTCTGATTTTTGCCGCGGCGGCCCATTCCGGGGTGCCGGAGCTGGTCCGTTTTTTGCCGCGGCGGACCATTCCGGGGTGCCGGGGCCGGTCCGTTTTTTGCCGCGGCGGCCATTTCCGGGGTGCCGGTGCCGGTCCGTTTTTTGCCGCGGCGGCCCATTCCGGGGTGCCGGCTCCGGTCCGTTTTTTGCCGCGGCGGCCCATTCCGGGGTGCCGGGGCCGGTCCGTTTTTTGCCGCGGCGGCCCATTCCGGGGTGCCGGGGCCGGTCCGTTTTTTGCCGCGGCGGCCCATTCCGGGGTGCCGGACCGGGTCTGTTTTTTGCCGCGGCGGCCCATTCCGGGTTGCCGGCGCCGGTCCGTTTTTTGCCGCGGCGGCCCATGCCGGGGTGCCGGAGCCGGTCCGTTTTTTGCCGCGGCGGCCCATTCCGGGGTGCCGGCTTTGGTCCGTTTTTTGCCACGGCGGCCCATGCCGGGGTGCCTGCGCCGGTCCGTTTTTTGCCGCGGCGGCCCATTCCGGGGTGCCGGAGCCGGTCCGTTTTTTGCCGCGGCGGCCCATTCCGGGGTGCCGGCGCCGATCCGTTTTTTGCCGCGGCGGCCAATTCCGGGGTGCCGGACCAGGTCCGTTTTTTGCTGCGGCGGCCCATTCCGGGGTGCCGGAGCCGGTCCGTTTTTTGCCGCGGCGGCCCATTCCGGGGTGCCTGGGCCGGTCCGTTTTTTGCCGCGGCGGCCAATTCCGGGTTGCCGGACCCGGTCCGTTTTTTTGCCGCGGCGGCCCATTCCGGGGTGCCGGAGCCGGTCCGTTTTTTGCCGCGGCGGCCCATTCCGGGGTGCCGGTGCCGGTCCGTTTTTTGCAGCGGCGGCCCATTCCGGGGTGCCGGCGCCGGTCCGTTTTTTGCCGCGGCGGCCCATTCCGGGGTGCCGGAGCCGGTCCGTTTTTTGTCGCGGTGCCCCATTCCGGGGTGCCGGGGCCGGTCCGTTTTTTGCCGCGGCGGCCCATTCCGGGGTGCCGGCTCCGGTCCGTTTTTTGCCGCGGCGGCCCATTCCGGGGTGCCGGACCAGGTCCTTTTTTTGCCGCGGCGGCCCATTCCGGGGTGCCGGCGCCGGTCCGTTTTTTGCCGCGGTGGCCCATTCCGGGGTGCCGGAGCCGGTCCGTTTTTTGCCGCGGCGGCCCATTCCGGGGTGCCGGCTCCGGTCAGTTTTTTGCTGCGGCGGCCCATTCCGGGGTGCCGGACCAGGTCCTTTTTTTGCCGCGGCGGCCCATTCCGGGGTGCCGGTTCCGGTCAGTTTTTTGCTGCGGCGGCCAATTCCGGGGTGCCGGACCAGGTCCGTTTTTTGCCACGGCGGCCCATTCCGGGGTGCTGGGGCCGGTCCGTTTTTTGCAGCGGCGGCCCATTCCGGGGTGCCGGACCCGGTCCGTTTTTTGCCGCGGCGGCCCATTCCGGGGTGCCGGGGCCGGTCCGTTTTTTGCCGCGGTGCCCCATTCCGGGGTGCCGGGGCCGGTCCTTTTTTTACCGCGGCGGCCCATTCCGGGGTGCCGGCTCCGGTCCGTTTTTTGCCGCGGCGGCCCATTCCGGGGTGCCGGACCAGGTCCTTTTTTTGCCACGACGGCCCATTCCGGGGTGCCGGCGCCGGTCCGTTTTTTGCTGCGGCGGCCCATTCCGGGGTGCCGGACCAGGTCCGTTTTTTGCCGCGGCGAACCCTTTCCGGGGTGCCGGACCAGGACTGTTTTTTGCCGCGGCGGCCCATTCCGGGGTGCCGGCTCCAGTCCGTTTTTTGCCGCTGCGGCCCATTCCGGGGTGCCGGTGCCGGTCCGTTTTTTGCCGCGGCAGCCCATTCCGGGGTGCCGGGGCCGGTCCGTTTTTTTCTGCGGCGGCCCATTCCGGGGTGCCAGAGCCCGTCTGTTTTTTGCCGCGGCGGCCCATTCCGGGGTGCCGGGGCCGGTCCGTTTTTTGCCGCGGCGGCCCATTCCGGGGTGCCGGCGCCGGTCCGTTTTTTGCCGTGGCGGCCCATTCCGGGGTGCCGGGCACGGTACGTTTTATGCCGCGGCGGCCCATTCCGGGGTGCTGGGGCCGGTCCGTTTTTTGCCGCGGCGGCCTATTCCGGGCTGCCGGACCAGGTCCGTTTTTTGCCGCGGCGGCCCATTCCGGGGTGCCGGCTCCGGTCCGTTTTTTGCCGCGGCGGCTAATGCCGGGGTGCCGGCTCCGGTCCGTTTTTTGCCGCGGCGGCCCATTCCGGGGTGCCGACTCTGGTCCGTTTTTTGCCGCAGCGGCCCATTCTGGGGTGCCCGAGCCGGTCCGTTTTTTGCCGCGGCGGCCCATTCCGGGGTGCCGGCTCCGATCCGTTTTTTGCCGCGGCGGCCCATTCCGGGGTGCCGGCGCCGGTCCGTTTTTTTGCCGCGGCGGCCCATTCCGGGGTGCCGGACCAGGTCCGTTTTTTGCCACGACGGCCCATTCCGGGGTGCCGGCTCCGGTCCGTTTTTTGCCGCGGCGGCCCATTCCGGGGTGCCGGACCAGGTCCGTTTTTTGCCACGACGGCCCATTCCGGGGTGCCGGCTCCGGTCCGTTTTTTGCCGCGGCGGCCCATTCCGGGGTGCCGGAGCTGGTCCGTTTTTTGCCACGGCGGCCCATTCCGGGGTGCCGGACCCGGTCCGTTTTTTGCCGCGGCGGCCCATTCCGGGGTGCCGGAGCCGGTCCGTTTTTTGCCGCGGCGGCCCATTCCGGGGTGCCGGACCAGGTCCGTTTTTTGCCGCGGCGGCCCATTCCGGGGTGCCGGAGCTGGTCCGTTTTTTGCCACGGCGGCCCATTCCGGGGTGCCGGACCCGGTCCGTTTTTTGCCGCGGCGGCCCATTCCGGGGTGCCGGAGCTGGTCCGTTTTTTGCCACGGCGGCCCATTCCGGGGTGCCGGACCCGGTCCGTTTTTTGCCACGGCGGCCCATTCCGGGGTGCCGGACCCGGTCCGTTTTTTGCCGCGGCGGCCCATTCCGGGGTGCCGGAGCCGGTCCGTTTTTTGCCACGGCGGCCCATTCCGGGGTGCCGGACCCGGTCCGTTTTTTTGCCGCGGCGGCCCATTCCGGGGTGCCGGACCAGGTCCGTTTTTTGCCACGACGGCCCATTCCGGGGTGCCGGCTCCGGTCCGTTTTTTGCCGCGGCGGCCCATTCCGGGGTGCCGGGGCCGGTCCGTTTTTTGCCGCGGCGGCCCATTCCGGGGTGCCGGACCAGGTCCATTTTTTGCCGCGGCGGCCCATTCCGGGGTGCCGGACCAGGTCCGTTTTTTGCCACGGCGGCCCATTCCGGGGTGCCGGGGCCGGTCCGTTTTTTGCCACGGCGGCCCATTCCGGAGTGCCGGAGCCGGTCCGTTTTTTGCCGCGGCGGCCCATTCCGGGGTGCCGGGGCCGGTCCGTTTTTTGCCGCGGCGGCCCATTCCGGGGTGCCGGACCAGGTCCGTTTTTTGCCGCGGCGGCCCATTCCGGGGTGCCGGCGCCGGTCCGTTTTTTGCCGCAGCGGCCCATTCCGGGGTGCTGGGGCCGGTCTGTTTTTTGCCGCGGCGGCCCATTCCGGGGTGCCGGAGCTGGTCCGTTTTTTGCCGCGGCGGCCCATTCCGGGGTGCCGGGGCCGGTCCGTTTTTTGCCGCGGCGGCCAATTCCGGGGTGCCGGACCAGGTCCGTTTTTTGCCGCGGTGGCCCATTCTGGGGTGCCGGCTTTGGTCCGTTTTTTGCCGCGGCCGCCCATTCCGGGGTGCCGGAGCCGGTCCGTTTTTTGCCGCGGCGGCCCATTCCGGGGTGCCGGAGCCGGTCCGTTTTTTGCCGCGGCGGCCCATTCCGGGGTGCCTGCGCCGGTCCGTTTTTTGCCGCGGCGGCCCATTCCGGGGTGCCGGACCAGGTCCATTTTTTGCCGCGGCGGCCCATTCCGGGGTGCCGGCTCCGGTCAGTTTTTTGCTGCGGCGGCCCATTCCGGGGTGCCGGTGTCGGTCCGTTTTTTGCCGCGGCGGCCCATTCCGGGGTGCCGGGGCCGTTCCGTTTTTTGCCGCGGCGGCCCATTCCGGGGTGCCTGCGCCGGTCCGTTTTTTGCCGCGGCGGCCCATTCCGGGGTGCCGGACCAGGTCCGTTTTTTGCCGCGGCGGCCCATTCCGGGGTGCCGGACCAGGTCCGTTTTTTGCCGCGGCGGCCCATTCTGGGGTGCCGGACCAGGTCCGTTTTTTGCCGCGGCAGCCCATTCCGGGGTGCCGGGGCCGGTCCGTTTTTTGCCGCAGCGGCCGATTCCGGGGTGCTGGGGCCGGTCTGTTTTTTGCCGCGGCGGCCCATTCCGGGGTGCCGGAGCCGGTCTGTTTTTTGCCACGGCGGCCCATTCCGGGGTGCCGGGGCCGGTCCGTTTTTTGCCGCGGCGGACCATTCCGGGGTGCCGACTCTGGTCCGTTTTTTGCCGCAGCGGCCCATTCTGGGGTGCCCGAGCCGGTCCGTTTTTTGCCGCGGCGGCCCATTCCGGGGTGCCGGCTCCGGTCCGTTTTTTGCCGCGGCGGCCCATTCCGGGGTGCCGGCGCCGGTCCGTTTTTTGCCGCGGCGGCCCATTCCGGGGTGCCGGACCAGGTCCGTTTTTTGCCACGACGGCCCATTCCGGGGTGCCGGAGCCGGTCCGTTTTTTGCCGCGGCGGCCCATTCCGGGGTGCTTGGAGCTGGTCCGTTTTTTGCCACGGCGGCCCATTCCGGGGTGCCGGACCCGGTCCGTTTTTTGCCGCGGCGGCCCATTCCGGGGTGCCGGCTCCGGTCCGTTTTTTGCTGCGGCGGCCCATTCCGGGGTGCCGGAGCCGGTCCGTTTTTTGCCGCGGCGGCCCATTCCGGGGTGCCGGAGCCGGTCCGTTTTTTGCCGCGGCGGCCCATTCCGGGGTGCCGGCTTTGGTCCGTTTTTTGCCACGGCGGCCCATTCCGGGGTGCCAGAGCCGGTCCGTTTTTTACCGCGGCGGCCCATTCCGGGGTGCCGGAGCCAGTCCGTTTTTTGCCGCGGCGGCCCATTCCGGGGTGCCGGGGCCGGTCCGTTTTTTGCCGCGGCGGCCCATTCCGGGGTGCCGGTGCCGGTCCGTTTTTTGCCGCGGCGGCCCATTCCGGGGTGCCGGCTCCGGTCCGTTTTTTGCCGCGGCGGCCCATTCCGGGGTGCCGGAGCCGGTCCGTTTTTTGCCGCGGCGGCCCATTCCGGGGTGCCGGGGCCGGTCCGTTTTTTGCCGCGGCGGCCCATTCCGGGGTGCCGGCGCCGGTACGTTTTTTGCTGCGGCGGCCCATTCTTGGGTGCCGGACCAGGTCTGTTTTTTGCCGCGGCGGCCCATTCCGGGGTGCTGGGGCCGGTCCGTATTTTGCCGCGGCGGCCCATTCCGGGGTGCCGGCTTTGGTCCGTTTTTTGCCGCGGCGGCCCATTCCGGGGTGCCGGGGCCGGTCCGTTTTTTGCTGCGGCGGCCCATTCCGGGGTGCTGGGGCCGGTCCGTTTTTTGCCGCGGCGGCCCATTCTGGGATGCCGGAGCCGGTCCTTTTTTGCCACGGCGGCCCATTCCGGGGTGCCGGACCAAGACCGTTTTTTGCCGCGGCGGCCCATTCCGGGGTGCCGGACCAGGTCCGTTTTTTGCTGCGGCGGCCCATTCCGGGGTGCCGGAGCCGGTCTGTTTTTTGCCGCGGCGGCCCATTCCGGGGTGCCGGGGCCGGTCCGTTTTTTGCCGCGGCGGCCCATTCCGGGGTGCCGGCTCCGGTCCGTTTTTTGCCGCGGCGGCCCATTCCGGGGTGCCGGCTCCGGTCCGTTTTTTGCCGCGGCCGCCCATTCCGGGGTGCCGGATCTGGTCCGTTTTTTGCCGCGGCGGCCCATGCCGGGGTGCCGGAGCCGGTCCGTTTTTTGCCGCGGCGGCCCATTCCGGGGTGCCGGCTTTGGTCCGTTTTTTGCCACGGCGGCCCATTCCGGGTTGCCAGAGCCGGTCCGCTTTTTACCGCGGCGGCCCATTCCGGGGTGCCGGCGCCGGTCCGTTTTTTGCCGCGGCGGCCCATTCCGGGGTGCCGGCGCCGGTCCGTTTTTTGCCGCGGCGGCCCATTCCAGGGTTCCGGAGCCGGTACGTTTTTTGCCGCGGCGGCCCATTCCGGGGTGCCGGTGCCGGTCCGTTTTCTGCCGCGGCGGCCCATTCCGGGGTGCCGGCTCCGGTCCGTTTTTTGCCGCGGCGGCCCATTCCGGGGTGCCGGTGCCGGTCCGTTTTTTGCAGCGGCGGCCCATTCTGGGGTGCCGGCGCCGGTCCGTTTTTTGCCGCGGCGGCCCATTCCGGGGTGCCGGAGCCGGTCCGTTTTTTGTCGCGGTGCCCCATTCCGGGGTGCCGGGGCCGGTCCGTTTTTTGCCGCGGCGGCCCATTCCGGGGTGCCGGCTCCGGTCCGTTTTTTGCCGCGGCGGCCCATTCCGGGGTGCCGGACCAGGTCCTTTTTTTGCCGCGGCGGCCCATTCCGGGGTGCCGGCGCCGGTCCGTTTTTTGCCGCGGTGGCCCATTCCAGGGTGCCGGAGCCGGTCCGTTTTTTGCCACGACGGCCCATTCCGGGGTGCCGGCGCCGGTCCGTTTTTTGCCGCGGCGGCCCTTTCCGGGGTGCCGGACCAGGTCCTTTTTTTGCCGCGGTGGCCCATTCCGGGGTGCTGGTGCCGGTCCGTTTTTTGCCGCGGCAGCCCATTCCGGGGTGCTGGCTCCGGTCCGTTTTTTGCCGCGGCGGCCCATTCCGGGGTGCCGGAGCCGGTCCGTTTTTTGTCGCGGTGCCCCATTCCGGGGTGCCGGGGCCGGTCCGTTTTTTGCCGCGGCGGCCCATTCCGGGGTGCCGGCTCCGGTCCGTTTTTTGCCGCGGCGGCCCATTCCGGGGTGCCGGACCAGGTCCTTTTTTTGCCGCGGCGGCCCATTCCGGGGTGCCGGCGCCGGTCCGTTTTTTGCCGCGGTGGCCCATTCCGGGGTGCCGGAGCCGGTCCGTTTTTTGCCGCGGCGGCCCATTCCGGGGTGCCGGCTCCGGTCAGTTTTTTGCTGCGGCGGCCCATTCCGGGGTGCCGGACCAGGTCCTTTTTTTGCCGCGGCGGCCCATTCCGGGGTGCCGGCTCCGGTCAGTTTTTTGCTGCGGCGGCCAATTCCGGGGTGCCGGACCAGGTCCGTTTTTTGCCACGGCGGCCCATTCCGGGGTGCCGGGGCCGGTCCGTTTTTTGCAGCGGCGGCCCATTCCGGGGTGCCGGACCCGGTCCGTTTTTTGCCGCGGCGGCCCATTCCGGGGTGCCGGGGCCGGTCCGTTTTTTGCCGCGGTGCCCCATTCCGGGGTGCCGGGGCCGGTCCTTTTTTTACCGCGGCGGCCCATTCCGGGGTGCCGGCTCCGGTCCATTTTTTGCCGCGGCGGCCCATTCCGGGGTGCCGGACCAGGTCCTTTTTTTGCCACGACGGCCCATTCCGGGGTGCCGGCGCCGGTCCGTTTTTTGCTGCGGCGGCCCATTCCGGGGTGCCGGACCAGGTCCGTTTTTTGCCGCGGCGAACCCTTTCCGGGGTGCCGGACCAGGACTGTTTTTTGCCGCGGCGGCCCATTCCGGAGTGCCGGCTCCAGTCCGTTTTTTGCCGCTGCGGCCCATTCCGGGGTGCCGGTGCCGGTCCGTTTTTTGCCGCGGCAGCCCATTCCGGGGTGCCGGGGCCGGTCCATTTTTTGCCGCGGCGGCCCATTCCGGGGTGCCAGAGCCCGTCTGTTTTTTGCCGCGGCGGCCCATTCCGGGGTGCCGGGGCCGGTCCGTTTTTTGCCGCGGCGGCCCATTCCGGGGTGCCGGGGCCGGTCCGTTTTTTGCCGTGGCGGCCCATTCCGGGGTGCCGGGCACGGTACGTTTTATGCCGCGGCGGCCCATTCCGGGGTGCTGGGGCCGGTCCGTTTTTTGCCGCGGCGGCCTATTCCGGGCTGCCGGACCAGGTCCGTTTTTTGCCGCGGCGGCCCATTCCGGGGTGCCGGCTCCGGTCCGTTTTTTGCCGCGGCGGCTAATGCCGGGGTGCCGGCTCCGGTCCGTTTTTTGCCGCGGCGGCCCATTCCGGGGTGCCGACTCTGGTCCGTTTTTTGCCGCAGCGGCCCATTCTGGGGTGCCCGAGCCGGTCCGTTTTTTGCCGCGGCGGCCCATTCCGGGGTGCCGGCTCCGATCCGTTTTTTTGCCGCGGCGGCCCATTCCGGGGTGCCGGCGCCGGTCCGTTTTTTGCCGCGGCGGCCCATTCCGGGGTGCCGGACCAGGTCCGTTTTTTGCCACGACGGCCCATTCCGGGGTGCCGGCTCCGGTCCGTTTTTTGCCGCGGCGGCCCATTCCGGGGTGCCGGACCAGGTCCGTTTTTTGCCACGACGGCCCATTCCGGGGTGCCGGCTCCGGTCCGTTTTTTGCCGCGGCGGCCCATTCCGGGGTGCCGGAGCTGGTCCGTTTTTTTGCCACGGCGGCCCATTCCGGGGTGCCGGACCCGGTCCGTTTTTTGCCGCGGTGGCCCATTCCGGGGTGCTGGTGCCGGTCCGTTTTTTGCCACGGCAGCCCATTCCGGGGTGCTGGCTCCGGTCCGTTTTTTGCTGCGGCGGCCCATTCCGGGGTGCCGGGGCCGGTCCGTTTTTTGCCGCGGCGGCCCATTCCGGGGTGCCGGACCCGGTCCGTTTTTTGACGCGGCGGCCCATTCCGGGGTGCCGGCACCGGTCCGTTTTTTGCTGCGGCGGCCCATTCCGGGGTGCCGGCTCCGGTCCGTTTTTTACCGCGGCGGCCCATTCCGGGGTGCCGGAGCCCGTCCGTTTTTTGCCGCGGCGGCCCATTCCGGGGTGCCGGCGCCGGTCCGTTTTTTGCCGCGGCGGCCCATTCCGGGGTGCCGGGGCCGGTCCGTTTTTTGCCGCGGCGGCCCATTCCGGGGTGCCGGACCAGGTCCATTTTTTGCCGCGGCGGCCCATTCCGGGGTGCCGGGGCCGGTCCGTTTTTTGCTGCGGCGGCCCATTCCGGGGGTGCCGGTGCCGCTCTGTTTTTTGCCGCGGCGGCCCATTCCGGGGTGCCGGCTCCGGTCCGTTTTTTGCCGCGGCGGCCCATTCCGGGGTGCCGGACCAGGTCCGTTTTTTGCCACGGCGGCCCATTCCGGGGTGCCGGGGCCGGTCCGTTTTTTGCCACGGCGGCCCATTCCGGAGTGCCGGAGCCGGTCCGTTTTTTGCCGCGGCGGCCCATTCCGGGGTGCCGGGGCCGGTCCGTTTTTTGCCGCGGCGGCCCATTCCGGGGTGCCGGACCAGGTCCGTTTTTTGCCGCGGCAGCCCATTCCGGGGTGCCGGCGCCGGTCCGTTTTTTGCCGCAGCGGCCCATTCCGGGGTGCTGGGGCCGGTCTGTTTTTTGCCGCGGCGGCCCATTCCGGGGTGCCGGAGCTGGTCCGTTTTTTGCCGCGGCGGCCCATTCCGGGGTGCCGGGGCCGGTCCGTTTTTTGCCGCGGCGGCCAATTCCGGGGTGCCGGACCAGGTCCGTTTTTTGCCGCGGTGGCCCATTCTGGGGTGCCGGCTTTGGTCCGTTTTTTGCCGCGGCCGCCCATTCCGGGGTGCCGGAGCCGGTCCGTTTTTTGCCGCGGCGGCCCATTCCGGGGTGCCGGAGCCGGTCCGTTTTTTGCCGCGGCGGCCCATTCCGGGGTGCCTGCGCCGGTCCGTTTTTTGCCGCGGCGGCCCATTCCGGGGTGCCGGACCAGGTCCATTTTTTGCCGCGGCGGCCCATTCCGGGGTGCCGGCTCCGGTCAGTTTTTTGCTGCGGCGGCCCATTCCGGGGTGCCGGTGTCGGTCCGTTTTTTGCCGCGGCGGCCCATTCCGGGGTGCCGGGGCCGTTCCGTTTTTTGCCGCGGCGGCCCATTCCGGGGTGCCTGCGCCGGTCCGTTTTTTGCCGCGGCGGCCCATTCCGGGGTGCCGGACCAGGTCCGTTTTTTGCCGCGGCGGCCCATTCCGGGGTGCCGGACCAGGTCCGTTTTTTGCCGCGGCGGCCCATTCTGGGGTGCCGGACCAGGTCCGTTTTTTGCCGCGGCAGCCCATTCCGGGGTGCTGGGGCCGGTCTGTTTTTTGCCGCGGCGGCCCATTCCGGGGTGCCGGAGCCGGTCTGTTTTTTGCCACGGCGGCCCATTCCGGGGTGCCGGGGCCGGTCCGTTTTTTGCCGCGGCGGACCATTCCGGGGTGCCGACTCTGGTCCGTTTTTTGCCGCAGCGGCCCATTCTGGGGTGCCCGAGCCGGTCCGTTTTTTGCCGCGGCGGCCCATTCCGGGGTGCCGGCTCCGGTCCGTTTTTTGCCGCGGCGGCCCATTCCGGGGTGCCGGCGCCGGTCCGTTTTTTGCCGCGGCGGCCCATTCCGGGGTGCCGGACCAGGTCCGTTTTTTGCCACGACGGCCCATTCCGGGGTGCCGGAGCCGGTCCGTTTTTTGCCGCGGCGGCCCATTCCGGGGTGCTTGGAGCTGGTCCGTTTTTTGCCACGGCGGCCCATTCCGGGGTGCCGGACCAGGTCCGTTTTTTGCCGCGGCGGCCCATTCCGGGGTGCCGACTCTGGTCCGTTTTTTGCCGCAGCGGCCCATTCTGGGGTGCCCGAGCCGGTCCGTTTTTTTGCCGCGGCGGCCCATTCCGGGGTGCCGGCTCCGGTCCGTTTTTTGCCGCGGCGGCCCATTCCGGGGTGCCGGCGCCGGTCCGTTTTTTGCCGCGGCGGCCCATTCCGGGGTGCCGGACCAGGTCCGTTTTTTGCCACGACGGCCCATTCCGGGGTGCCGGAGCCGGTCCGTTTTTTGCCGCGGCGGCCCATTCCGGGGTGCTTGGAGCTGGTCCGTTTTTTGCCGCGGCGGCCCATTCTGGGGTGCCGGACCAGGTCCGTTTTTTGCCGCGGCAGCCCATTCCGGGGTGCTGGGGCCGGTCTGTTTTTTGCCGCGGCGGCCCATTCCGGGGTGCCGGAGCCGGTCTGTTTTTTGCCACGGCGGCCCATTCCGGGGTGCCGGGGCCGGTCCGTTTTTTGCCGCGGCGGACCATTCCGGGGTGCCGACTCTGGTCCGTTTTTTGCCGCAGCGGCCCATTCTGGGGTGCCCGAGCCGGTCCGTTTTTTGCCGCGGCGGCCCATTCCGGGGGTGCCGGCTCCGGTCCGTTTTTTGCCGCGGCGGCCCATTCCGGGGTGCCGGCGCCGGTCCGTTTTTTGCCGCGGCGGCCCATTCCGGGGTGCCGGACCAGGTCCGTTTTTTGCCACGACGGCCCATTCCGGGGTGCCGGCTCCGGTCCGTTTTTTGCCGCGGCGGCCCATTCCGGGGTGCCGGCGCCGGTCCGTTTTTTGCCGCGGCGGCCCATTCCGGGGTGCCGGACCAGGTCCGTTTTTTGCCGCGGCGGCCCATTCCGGGGTGCCGGCTCCGGTCCGTTTTTTGCTGCGGCGGCCCATTCCGGGGTGCCGGAGCCGGTCCGTTTTTTGCCGCGGCGGCCCATGCCGGGGTGCCGGAGCCGGTCCGTTTTTTTGCCGCGGCGGCCCATTCCGGGGTGCCGGCTTTGGTCCGTTTTTTTGCCACGGCGGCCCATTCCGGGGTGCCAGAGCCGGTCCGTTTTTTACCGCGGCGGCCCATTCCGGGGGTGCCGGAGCCAGTCCGTTTTTTGCCGCGGCGGCCCATTCCGGGGTGCCGGCGCCGGTCCGTTTTTTTGCCGCGGCGGCCCATTCCGGGGTGCCGGTGCCGGTCCGTTTTTTGCCGCAGCGGCCCATTCCGGGGTGCCGGCGCCGGTCCGTTTTTTGCCGCGGCGGCCCATTCCGGGGTGCCGGGGCCGGTCCGTTTTTTGCCGCGGCGGCCCATTCCGGGGTGCCGGAGCCGGTCCGTTTTTTGCCGCGGCGGCCCATTCCGGGGTGCCGGACCCGGTCCGTTTTTTGCCGCGGCGGCCCATTCCGGGGGTGCCGGCTCCGGTCCGTTTTTTGCCGCGGCGGCCCATTCCGGGGTGCCGGAGCCGGTCCGTTTTTTGCCGCGGCGGCCCATTCCGGGGTGCCGGGGCCGGTCCGTTTTTTGCCGCGGCGGCCCATTCCGGGGTGCCGGCGCCGGTACGTTTTTTGCTGCGGCGGCCCATTCTTGGGTGCCGGACCAGGTCTGTTTTTTGCCGCGGCGGCCCATTCCGGGGTGCTGGGGCCGGTCCGTATTTTGCCGCGGCGGCCCATTCCGGGGTGCCGGCTTTGGTCCGTTTTTTGCCGCGGCGGCCCATTCCGGGGTGCCGGGGCCGGTCCGTTTTTTGCTGCGGCGGCCCATTCCGGGGTGCTGGGGCCGGTCCGTTTTTTGCCGCGGCGGCCCATTCTGGGATGCCGGAGCCGGTCGTTTTTTGCCACGGCGGCCCATTCCGGGGTGCCGGACCAAGACCGTTTTTTGCCGCGGCGGCCCATTCCGGGGTGCCGGACCAGGTCCGTTTTTTGCTGCGGCGGCCCATTCCGGGGTGCCGGAGCCGGTCCGTTTTTTGCCGCGGCGGCCCATTCCAGGGTTCCGGAGCCGGTACGTTTTTTGCCGCGGCGGCCCATTCCGGGGTGCCGGTGCCGGTCCGTTTTCTGCCGCGGCGGCCCATTCCGGGGTGCCGGCTCCGGTCCGTTTTTTGCCGCGGCGGCCCATTCCGGGGTGCCGGCTCCGGTCCGTTTTTTGCCGCGGCGGCCCATTCCGGGTTGCCGGCGCCGGTCCGTTTTTTGCCGCGGCGGCCCATGCCGGGGTGCCGGAGCCGGTCCGCTTTTTGCCGCGGCGGCCCATTCCGGGTGCCGGGGCCGGTCCGTTTTTTGCCGCGGCGGCCCATTCCGGGGTGCCTGCGCCGGTCCGTTTTTTGCCGCGGCGGCCCATTCCGGGGTGCCGGCGCCGATCCGTTTTTTGCCGCGGCGGCCAATTCCGGGGTGCCGGACCAGGTCCGTTTTTTGCCGCGGCGGCCCATTCCGGGGTGCCGGCTCCGGTCCGGTTTTTTGCCGCGGCGGCCCATTCCGGGGTGCCGGTGCCGGTCCGTTTTTTGCAGCGGCGGCCCATTCTGGGGTGCCGGCGCCGGTCCGTTTTTTGCCGCGGCGGCCCATTCCGGGGTGCCGGAGCCGGTCCGTTTTTTGTCGCGGTGCCCCATTCCGGGGTGCCGGGGCCGGTCCGTTTTTTGCCGCGGCGGCCCATTCCGGGGTGCCGGCTCCGGTCCGTTTTTTGCCGCGGCGGCCCATTCCGGGGTGCCGGACCAGGTCCTTTTTTTGCCGCGGCGGCCCATTCCGGGGTGCCGGCGCCGGTCCGTTTTTTGCCGCGGTGGCCCATTCCAGGGTGCCGGAGCCGGTCCGTTTTTTGCCACGACGGCCCATTCCGGGGTGCCGGCGCCGGTCCGTTTTTTGCCGCGGCGGCCCTTTCCGGGGTGCCGGACCAGGTCCGTTTTTTGCCGCGGTGGCCCATTCCGGGGTGCTGGTGCCGGTCCGTTTTTTGCCGCGGCGGCCCTTTCCGGGGTGCCGGACCAGGTCCTTTTTTTGCCGCGGCGGCCCATTCCGGGGTGCCGGCTCCGGTCAGTTTTTTGCTGCGGCGGCCAATTCCGGGGTGCCGGACCAGGTCCGTTTTTTGCCGCGGCGGCCCATTCCGGGGTGCTGGGGCCGGTCCGTTTTTTGCAGCGGCGGCCCATTCCGGGGTGCCGGGGCCGGTCCGTTTTTTGCCGCGGCGGCCCATTCCGGGGTGCCGGCTCCGGTCCGTTTTTTGCCGCGGTGCCCCATTCCGGGGTGCCGGGGCCGGTCCGTTTTTTACCGCGGCGGCCCATTCCGGGGTGCCGGACCAGGTCCATTTTTTGCCGCGGCAGCCCATTCCGGGGTGCTGGCTCCGGTCAGTTTTTTGCTGCGGCGGCCCATTCCGGGGTGCCGGGGCCGGTCCGTTTTTTGCCGCGGCGGCCCATTCCGGGGTGCCGGTGCCGGTCCTTTTTTTGCCGCGGCGGCCCATTCCGGGGTGCCGGACCAGGTCCGTTTTTTGCCGCGGCGGCCCATTTTGGGGTGCCGGACCAGGTCCGTTTTTTGCCGCGGCAGCCCATTCCGGGGTGCCGGGGCCGGTCCGTTTTTTTCTGCGGCGGCCCATTCCGGGGTGCCGGCTCCGGTCCGTTATTTGCCGCAGCGGCCCATTCCGGGGTGCTGCGGCCGGTCTGATTTTTGCCGCGGCGGCCCATTCCGGGGTGCCGGAGCTGGTCCGTTTTTTGCCGCGGCGGCCCATTCCGGGGGTGCCGGCTCCGGTCCGTTTTTTGCCGCGGCGGCCATTTCCGGGGTGCCGGTGCCGGTCCGTTTTTTGCCGCGGCGGCCCATTCCGGGGTGCCGGAGCCGGTCCGTTTTTTGCCGCGGCGGCCCATTCCGGGGTGCCGGGGCCGGTCCGTTTTTTGCCGCGGCGGCCCATTCCGGGGTGCCGGGGCCGGTCCGTTTTTTGCCGCGGCGGCCCATTCCGGGGTGCCGGACCGGGTCTGTTTTTTGCCGCGGCGGCCCATTCCGGGTTGCCGGCGCCGGTCCGTTTTTTTGCCGCGGCGGCCCATGCCGGGGTGCCGGAGCCGGTCCGTTTTTTGCCGCGGCGGCCCATTCCGGGGTGCCGGCTTTGGTCCGTTTTTTGCCGCGGCGGCCCATGCCGGGGTGCCGGAGCCGGTCCGCTTTTTACCGCGGCGGCCCATTCCGGGGTGCCGGCGCCGGTCCGTTTTTTGCCACGGCGGCCCATTCCGGGGTGCCAGAGCCGGTCCGCTTTTTACCGCGGCGGCCCATTCCGGGGTGCCGGGGCCGGTCCGTTTTTTGCCGCGGCGGCCCATTCCGGGGTGCCGGGGCCGGTCCGTTTTTTTGCCGCGGCGGCCCATTCCGGGGTGCCGGACCCGGTCCGTTTTTTGCCGCGGCGGCCCATTCCGGGGTGCCGGACCGGGTCTGTTTTTTGCCGCGGCGGCCCATGCCGGGGTGCCGGAGCCGGTCCGTTTTTTGCCACGGCGGCCCATTCCGGGGTGCCTGCGCCGGTCCGTTTTTTGCCGCGGCGGCCCATTCCGGGGTGCCGGAGCCGGTCCGTTTTTTGCCGCGGCGGCCCATTCCGGGGTGCCGGCGCCGATCCGTTTTTTGCCGCGGCGGCCAATTCCGGGGTGCCGGACCAGGTCCGTTTTTTGCTGCGGCGGCCCATTCCGGGGTGCCGGAGCCGGTCCGTTTTTTGCCGCGGCGGCCCATTCCGGGGTGCCGGACCCGGTCCGTTTTTTGCCGCGGCGGCCCATTCCGGGGTGCCGGAGCCGGTCCGTTTTTTGCCGCGGCGGCCCATTCCGGGGTGCCGGTGCCGGTCCGTTTTTTGCAGCGGCGGCCCATTCCGGGGTGCCGGCGCCGGTCCGTTTTTTGCCGCGGCGGCCCATTCCGGGGTGCCGGAGCCGGTCCGTTTTTTGTCGCGGTGCCCCATTCCGGGGTGCCGGGGCCGGTCCGTTTTTTGCCGCGGCGGCCCATTCCGGGGTGCCGGCTCCGGTCCGTTTTTTGCCGCGGCGGCCCATTCCGGGGCGCCGGACCAGGTCCTTTTTTTGCCGCGGCGGCCCATTCCGGGGTGCCGGCGCCGGTCCGTTTTTTGCCGCGGTGGCCCATTCCGGGGTGCCGGAGCCGGACCGTTTTTTGCCGCGGCGGCCCATTCCGGGGTGCCGGGGCCGGTCAGTTTTTTGCTGCGGCGGCCCATTCCGGGGTGCCGGACCAGGTCCTTTTTTTGCCGCGGCGGCCCATTCCGGGGTGCCGGCTCCGGTCAGTTTTTTGCTGCGGCGGCCAATTCCGGGGTGCCGGACCAGGTCCGTTTTTTGCCACGGCGGCCCATTCCGGGGTGCTGGGGCCGGTCCGTTTTTTGCAGCGGCGGCCCATTCCGGGGTGCCGGACCCGGTCCGTTTTTTGCCGCGGCGGCCCATTCCGGGGTGCCGGGGCCGGTCCGTTTTTTGCCGCGGTGCCCCATTCCGGGGTGCCGGGGCCGGTCCTTTTTTTACCGCGGCGGCCCATTCCGGGGTGCCGGCTCCGGTCCGTTTTTTGCCGCGGCGGCTAATGCCGGGGTGCCGCACCTGGTCCATTTTTTGCCACGACGGCCCATTCCGGGGTGCCGGCGCCGGTCCGTTTTTTGCTGCGGCGGCCCATTCCGGGGTGCCGGACCAGGTCCGTTTTTTGCCGCGGCGAACCCTTTCCGGGGTGCCGGACCAGGACTGTTTTTTGCCGCGGCGGCCCATTCCGGGGTGCCGGGGCCGGTCCGTTTTTTGCCGCTGCGGCCCATTCCGGGGTGCCGGTGCCGGTCCGTTTTTTGCCGCGGCAGCCCATTCCGGGGTGCCGGGGCCGGTCCGTTTTTTTCTGCGGCGGCCCATTCCGGGGTGCCAGAGCCCGTCTGTTTTTTGCCGCGGCGGCCCATTCCGGGCTGCCGGGGCCGGTCCGTTTTTTGCCGCGGCGGCCCATTCCGGGGTGCCGGAGCCGGTCCGTTTTTTGCCGTGGCGGCCCATTCCGGGGTGCCGGGCACGGTACGTTTTATGCCGCGGCGGCCCATTCCGGGGTGCTGGGGCCGGTCCGTTTTTTGCCGCGGCGGCCTATTACGGGGTGCCGGACCAGGTCCGTTTTTTGCCGCGGCGGCCCATTCCGGGGTGCCGGCTCCGGTCCGTTTTTTGCCGCGGCGGCTAATGCCGGGGTGCCGGCTCCGGTCCGTTTTTTGCCGCGGCGGCCCATTCCGGGGTGCCGACTCTGGTCCGTTTTTTGCCGCAGCGGCCCATTCCGGGGTGCCCGAGCCGGTCCGTTTTTTGCCGCGGCGGCCCATTCCGGGGTGCCGGCTCCGATCCGTTTTTTGCCGCGGCGGCCCATTCCGGGGTGCCGGCGCCGGTCCGTTTTTTGCCGCGGCGGCCCATTCCGGGGTGCCGGACCAGGTCCGTTTTTTGCCACGACGGCCCATTCCGGGGTGCCGGCTCCGGTCCGTTTTTTGCCGCGGCGGCCCATTCCGGGGTGCCGGACCAGGTCCGTTTTTTGCCACGACGGCCCATTCCGGGGTGCCGGCTCCGGTCCGTTTTTTGCCGCGGCGGCCCATTCCGGGGTGCCGGAGCTGGTCCGTTTTTTGCCACGGCGGCCCATTCCGGGGTGCCGGACCCGGTCCGTTTTTTGCCGCGGTGGCCCATTCCGGGGTGCTGGTGCCGGTCCGTTTTTTGCCGCGGCGGCCCATTCCGGGGTGCTGGCTCCGGTCCGTTTTTTGCCGCGGCGGCCCATTCCTTGGTGCCGGGGCCGGTCCGTTTTTTGCCGCGGCGGCCCATTCCGGGGTGCCGGTGCCGGTCCGTTTTTTGCCGCGGCGGCCCATTCCGGGGTGCCGGCACCGGTCCGTTTTTTGCTGCGGCGGCCCATTCCGGGGTGCCGGCTCCGGTCCGTTTTTTACCGCGGCGGCCCATTCCGGGGTGCCGGAGCCCGTCCGTTTTTTGCCGCGGCGGCCCATTCCGGGCTGCCGGGGCCGGTCCGTTTTTTGCCGCGGCGGCCCATTCCGGGGTGCTGGGGCCGGTCCGTTTTTTGCCGCGGCGGCCCATTCCGGGGTGCCGGACCAGGTCCGTTTTTTGCCGCGGCGGCCCATTCCGGGGTGCCGGGGCCGGTCCGTTTTTTGCTGCGGCGGCCCATTCCAGGGTGCCGGTGCCAGTCTGTTTTTTGCCGCGGCGGCCCATTCCGGGGTGCCGGCTCCGGTCCGTTTTTTGCCGCGGCGGCCCATTCCGGGGTGCCGGACCAGGTCCGTTTTTTGCCACGGCGGCCCATTCCGGGGTGCCGGGGCCGGTCCGTTTTTTGCCACGGCGGCCCATTCCGGAGTGCCGGAGCCGGTCCGTTTTTTGCCGCGGCGGCCCATTCCGGGGTGCCGGGGCCGGTCCGTTTTTTGCCACGGCGGCCCATTCTGGGGTGCCGGACCAGGTCCGTTTTTTGCCGCGGCAGCCCATTCCGGGGTGCCGGCGCCGGTCCGTTTTTTGCCGCAGCGGCCCATTCCGGGGTGCTGGGGCCGGTCTGTTTTTTGCCGCGGCGGCCCATTCCGGGGTGCCGGAGCTGGTCCGTTTTTTGCCGCGGCGGCCCATTCCGGGGTGCCGGGGCCGGTCCGTTTTTTGCCGCGGCGGCCAATTCCGGGGTGCCGGACCAGGTCCGTTTTTTGCCGCGGTGGCCCATTCTGGGGTGCCGGCTTTGGTCCGTTTTTTGCCGCGGCCGCCCATTCCGGGGTGCCGGAGCCGGTCCGTTTTTTGCCGCGGCGGCCCATTCCGGGGTGCCGGAGCCGGTCCGTTTTTTGCCGCGGCGGCCCATTCCGGGGTGCCTGCGCCGGTCCGTTTTTTGCCGCGGCGGCCCATTCCGGGGTGCCGGACCAGGTCCATTTTTTGCCGCGGCAGCCCATTCCGGGGTGCCGGCTCCGGTCAGTTTTTTGCTGCGGCGGCCCATTCCGGGGTGCCGGCTCCGGTCCGTTTTTTGCCGCGGCGGCCCATGCCGGGGTGCCGGAGCCGGTCCGTTTTTTGCCGCGGCGGCCCATTCCGGGGTGCCGGCTTTGGTCCGTTTTTTGCCACGGCGGCCCATTCCGGGTTGCCAGAGCCGGTCCGCTTTTTACCGCGGCGGCCCATTCCGGGGTGCCGGCGCCGGTCCGTTTTTTGCCGCGGCGGCCCATTCCGGGGTGCCGGCGCCGGTCCGTTTTTTGCCGCGGCGGCCCATTCCAGGGTTCCGGAGCCGGTACGTTTTTTGCCGCGGCGGCCCATTCCGGGGTGCCGGTGCCGGTCCGTTTTCTGCCGCGGCGGCCCATTCCGGGGTGCCGGCTCCGGTCCGTTTTTTGCCGCGGCGGCCCATTCCGGGGTGCCGGTGCCGGTCCGTTTTTTGCAGCGGCGGCCCATTCTGGGGTGCCGGCGCCGGTCCGTTTTTTGCCGCGGCGGCCCATTCCGGGGTGCCGGAGCCGGTCCGTTTTTTGTCGCGGTGCCCCATTCCGGGGTGCCGGGGCCGGTCCGTTTTTTGCCGCGGCGGCCCATTCCGGGGTGCCGGCTCCGGTCCGTTTTTTGCCGCGGCGGCCCATTCCGGGGTGCCGGACCAGGTCCTTTTTTTGCCGCGGCGGCCCATTCCGGGGTGCCGGCGCCGGTCCGTTTTTTGCCGCGGTGGCCCATTCCAGGGTGCCGGAGCCGGTCCGTTTTTTGCCACGACGGCCCATTCCGGGGTGCCGGCGCCGGTCCGTTTTTTGCCGCGGCGGCCCTTTCCGGGGTGCCGGACCAGGTCCTTTTTTTGCCGCGGTGGCCCATTCCGGGGTGCTGGTGCCGGTCCGTTTTTTGCCGCGGCAGCCCATTCCGGGGTGCTGGCTCCGGTCCGTTTTTTGCCGCGGCGGCCCATTCCGGGGTGCCGGAGCCGGTCCGTTTTTTTGTCGCGGTGCCCCATTCCGGGGTGCCGGGGCCGGTCCGTTTTTTGCCGCGGCGGCCCATTCCGGGGTGCCGGCTCCGGTCCGTTTTTTGCCGCGGCGGCCCATTCCGGGGTGCCGGACCAGGTCCTTTTTTTGCCGCGGCGGCCCATTCCGGGGTGCCGGCGCCGGTCCGTTTTTTGCCGCGGTGGCCCATTCCGGGGTGCCGGAGCCGGTCCGTTTTTTGCCGCGGCGGCCCATTCCGGGGTGCCGGCTCCGGTCAGTTTTTTGCTGCGGCGGCCCATTCCGGGGTGCCGGACCAGGTCCTTTTTTTGCCGCGGCGGCCCATTCCGGGGTGCCGGCTCCGGTCAGTTTTTTGCTGCGGCGGCCAATTCCGGGGTGCCGGACCAGGTCCGTTTTTTGCCACGGCGGCCCATTCCGGGGTGCCGGGGCCGGTCCGTTTTTTGCAGCGGCGGCCCATTCCGGGGTGCCGGACCCGGTCCGTTTTTTGCCGCGGCGGCCCATTCCGGGGTGCCGGGGCCGGTCCGTTTTTTGCCGCGGTGCCCCATTCCGGGGTGCCGGGGCCGGTCCTTTTTTTACCGCGGCGGCCCATTCCGGGGTGCCGGCTCCGGTCCATTTTTTGCCGCGGCGGCCCATTCCGGGGTGCCGGACCAGGTCCTTTTTTTGCCACGACGGCCCATTCCGGGGTGCCGGCGCCGGTCCGTTTTTTGCTGCGGCGGCCCATTCCGGGGTGCCGGACCAGGTCCGTTTTTTGCCGCGGCGAACCCTTTCCGGGGTGCCGGACCAGGACTGTTTTTTGCCGCGGCGGCCCATTCCGGAGTGCCGGCTCCAGTCCGTTTTTTGCCGCTGCGGCCCATTCCGGGGTGCCGGTGCCGGTCCGTTTTTTGCCGCGGCAGCCCATTCCGGGGTGCCGGGGCCGGTCCATTTTTTGCCGCGGCGGCCCATTCCGGGGTGCCAGAGCCCGTCTGTTTTTTGCCGCGGCGGCCCATTCCGGGGTGCCGGGGCCGGTCCGTTTTTTGCCGCGGCGGCCCATTCCGGGGTGCCGGGGCCGGTCCGTTTTTTGCCGTGGCGGCCCATTCCGGGGTGCCGGGCACGGTACGTTTTATGCCGCGGCGGCCCATTCCGGGGTGCTGGGGCCGGTCCGTTTTTTGCCGCGGCGGCCTATTCCGGGCTGCCGGACCAGGTCCGTTTTTTGCCGCGGCGGCCCATTCCGGGGTGCCGGCTCCGGTCCGTTTTTTGCCGCGGCGGCTAATGCCGGGGTGCCGGCTCCGGTCCGTTTTTTGCCGCGGCGGCCCATTCCGGGGTGCCGACTCTGGTCCGTTTTTTGCCGCAGCGGCCCATTCTGGGGTGCCCGAGCCGGTCCGTTTTTTGCCGCGGCGGCCCATTCCGGGGTGCCGGCTCCGATCCGTTTTTTGCCGCGGCGGCCCATTCCGGGGGTGCCGGCGCCGGTCCGTTTTTTGCCGCGGCGGCCCATTCCGGGGTGCCGGACCAGGTCCGTTTTTTTGCCACGACGGCCCATTCCGGGGTGCCGGCTCCGGTCCGTTTTTTGCCGCGGCGGCCCATTCCGGGGTGCCGGACCAGGTCCGTTTTTTGCCACGACGGCCCATTCCGGGGTGCCGGCTCCGGTCCGTTTTTTGCCGCGGCGGCCCATTCCGGGGTGCCGGAGCTGGTCCGTTTTTTGCCACGGCGGCCCATTCCGGGGTGCCGGACCCGGTCCGTTTTTTGCCGCGGTGGCCCATTCCGGGGTGCTGGTGCCGGTCCGTTTTTTGCCACGGCAGCCCATTCCGGGGTGCTGGCTCCGGTCCGTTTTTTGCTGCGGCGGCCCATTCCGGGGTGCCGGGGCCGGTCCGTTTTTTGCCGCGGCGGCCCATTCCGGGGTGCCGGACCCGGTCCGTTTTTTGACGCGGCGGCCCATTCCGGGGTGCCGGCACCGGTCCGTTTTTTGCTGCGGCGGCCCATTCCGGGGTGCCGGCTCCGGTCCGTTTTTTACCGCGGCGGCCCATTCCGGGGTGCCGGAGCCCGTCCGTTTTTTGCCGCGGCGGCCCATTCCGGGGTGCCGGCGCCGGTCCGTTTTTTGCCGCGGCGGCCCATTCCGGGGTGCCGGGGCCGGTCCGTTTTTTGCCGCGGCGGCCCATTCCGGGGTGCCGGACCAGGTCCATTTTTTGCCGCGGCGGCCCATTCCGGGGTGCCGGGGCCGGTCCGTTTTTTGCTGCGGCGGCCCATTCCGGGGTGCCGGTGCCGCTCTGTTTTTTGCCGCGGCGGCCCATTCCGGGGTGCCGGCTCCGGTCCGTTTTTTGCCGCGGCGGCCCATTCCGGGGTGCCGGACCAGGTCCGTTTTTTGCCACGGCGGCCCATTCCGGGGTGCCGGGGCCGGTCCGTTTTTTGCCACGGCGGCCCATTCCGGAGTGCCGGAGCCGGTCCGTTTTTTGCCGCGGCGGCCCATTCCGGGGTGCCGGGGCCGGTCCGTTTTTTGCCGCGGCGGCCCATTCCGGGGTGCCGGACCAGGTCCGTTTTTTGCCGCGGCAGCCCATTCCGGGGTGCCGGCGCCGGTCCGTTTTTTGCCGCAGCGGCCCATTCCGGGGTGCTGGGGCCGGTCTGTTTTTTGCCGCGGCGGCCCATTCCGGGGTGCCGGAGCTGGTCCGTTTTTTGCCGCGGCGGCCCATTCCGGGGTGCCGGGGCCGGTCCGTTTTTTGCCGCGGCGGCCAATTCCGGGGTGCCGGACCAGGTCCGTTTTTTGCCGCGGTGGCCCATTCTGGGGTGCCGGCTTTGGTCCGTTTTTTGCCGCGGCCGCCCATTCCGGGGTGCCGGAGCCGGTCCGTTTTTTGCCGCGGCGGCCCATTCCGGGGTGCCGGAGCCGGTCCGTTTTTTGCCGCGGCGGCCCATTCCGGGGTGCCTGCGCCGGTCCGTTTTTTGCCGCGGCGGCCCATTCCGGGGTGCCGGACCAGGTCCATTTTTTGCCGCGGCGGCCCATTCCGGGGTGCCGGCTCCGGTCAGTTTTTTGCTGCGGCGGCCCATTCCGGGGGTGCCGGTGTCGGTCCGTTTTTTGCCGCGGCGGCCCATTCCGGGGTGCCGGGGCCGTTCCGTTTTTTGCCGCGGCGGCCCATTCCGGGGTGCCTGCGCCGGTCCGTTTTTTGCCGCGGCGGCCCATTCCGGGGTGCCGGACCAGGTCCGTTTTTTGCCGCGGCGGCCCATTCCGGGGTGCCGGACCAGGTCCGTTTTTTGCCGCGGCGGCCCATTCTGGGGTGCCGGACCAGGTCCGTTTTTTGCCGCGGCAGCCCATTCCGGGGTGCTGGGGCCGGTCTGTTTTTTGCCGCGGCGGCCCATTCCGGGGGTGCCGGAGCCGGTCTGTTTTTTGCCACGGCGGCCCATTCCGGGGTGCCGGGGCCGGTCCGTTTTTTTGCCGCGGCGGACCATTCCGGGGTGCCGACTCTGGTCCGTTTTTTGCCGCAGCGGCCCATTCTGGGGTGCCCGAGCCGGTCCGTTTTTTGCCGCGGCGGCCCATTCCGGGGTGCCGGCTCCGGTCCGTTTTTTGCCGCGGCGGCCCATTCCGGGGTGCCGGCGCCGGTCCGTTTTTTGCCGCGGCGGCCCATTCCGGGGTGCCGGACCAGGTCCGTTTTTTGCCACGACGGCCCATTCCGGGGTGCCGGAGCCGGTCCGTTTTTTGCCGCGGCGGCCCATTCCGGGGTGCTTGGAGCTGGTCCGTTTTTTGCCACGGCGGCCCATTCCGGGGTGCCGGACCCGGTCCGTTTTTTGCCGCGGCGGCCCATTCGGGGTGCCGGCTCCGGTCCGTTTTTTGCTGCGGCGGCCCATTCCGGGGTGCCGGAGCCGGTCCGTTTTTTGCCGCGGCGGCCCATGCCGGGGTGCCGGAGCCGGTCCGTTTTTTGCCGCGGCGGCCCATTCCGGGGGTGCCGGCTTTGGTCCGTTTTTTGCCACGGCGGCCCATTCCGGGGTGCCAGAGCCGGTCCGTTTTTTACCGCGGCGGCCCATTCCGGGGTGCCGGAGCCAGTCCGTTTTTTGCCGCGGCGGCCCATTCCGGGGTGCCGGCGCCGGTCCGTTTTTTGCCGCGGCGGCCCATTCCGGGGTGCCGGTGCCGGTCCGTTTTTTGCCGCAGCGGCCCATTCCGGGGTGCCGGCGCCGGTCCGTTTTTTGCCGCGGCGGCCCATTCCGGGGTGCCGGGGCCGGTCCGTTTTTTGCCGCGGCGGCCCATTCCGGGGTGCCGGAGCCGGTCCGTTTTTTGCCGCGGCGGCCCATTCCGGGGTGCCGGACCCGGTCCGTTTTTTGCCGCGGCGGCCCATTCCGGGGTGCCGGCTCCGGTCCGTTTTTTGCCGCGGCGGCCCATTCCGGGGTGCCGGAGCCGGTCCGTTTTTTGCCGCGGCGGCCCATTCCGGGGTGCCGGGGCCGGTCCGTTTTTTGCCGCGGCGGCCCATTCCGGGGTGCCGGCGCCGGTACGTTTTTTGCTGCGGCGGCCCATTCTTGGGTGCCGGACCAGGTCTGTTTTTTGCCGCGGCGGCCCATTCCGGGGTGCTGGGGCCGGTCCGTATTTTGCCGCGGCGGCCCATTCCGGGGTGCCGGCTTTGGTCCGTTTTTTGCCGCGGCGGCCCATTCCGGGGTGCCGGGGCCGGTCCGTTTTTTGCTGCGGCGGCCCATTCCGGGGTGCTGGGGCCGGTCCGTTTTTTGCCGCGGCGGCCCATTCTGGGATGCCGGAGCCGGTCGTTTTTTGCCACGGCGGCCCATTCCGGGGTGCCGGACCAAGACCGTTTTTTTGCCGCGGCGGCCCATTCCGGGGTGCCGGACCAGGTCCGTTTTTTGCTGCGGCGGCCCATTCCGGGGTGCCGGAGCCGGTCCGTTTTTTGCCGCGGCGGCCCATTCCAGGGTTCCGGAGCCGGTACGTTTTTTGCCGCGGCGGCCCATTCCGGGGTGCCGGTGCCGGTCCGTTTTCTGCCGCGGCGGCCCATTCCGGGGTGCCGGCTCCGGTCCGTTTTTTGCCGCGGCGGCCCATTCCGGGGTGCCGGCTCCGGTCCGTTTTTTGCCGCGGCGGCCCATTCCGGGTTGCCGGCGCCGGTCCGTTTTTTGCCGCGGCGGCCCATGCCGGGGTGCCGGAGCCGGTCCGCTTTTTGCCGCGGCGGCCCATTCCGGGGTGCCGGGGCCGGTCCGTTTTTTGCCGCGGCGGCCCATTCCGGGGTGCCTGCGCCGGTCCGTTTTTTGCCGCGGCGGCCCATTCCGGGGTGCCGGCGCCGATCCGTTTTTTGCCGCGGCGGCCAATTCCGGGGTGCCGGACCAGGTCCGTTTTTTGCCGCGGCGGCCCATTCCGGGGTGCCGGCTCCGGTCCGTTTTTTGCCGCGGCGGCCCATTCCGGGGTGCCGGTGCCGGTCCGTTTTTTGCAGCGGCGGCCCATTCTGGGGTGCCGGCGCCGGTCCGTTTTTTTGCCGCGGCGGCCCATTCCGGGGTGCCGGAGCCGGTCCGTTTTTTGTCGCGGTGCCCCATTCCGGGGTGCCGGGGCCGGTCCGTTTTTTGCCGCGGCGGCCCATTCCGGGGTGCCGGCTCCGGTCCGTTTTTTGCCGCGGCGGCCCATTCCGGGGTGCCGGACCAGGTCCTTTTTTTGCCGCGGCGGCCCATTCCGGGGTGCCGGCGCCGGTCCGTTTTTTGCCGCGGTGGCCCATTCCAGGGTGCCGGAGCCGGTCCGTTTTTTGCCACGACGGCCCATTCCGGGGTGCCGGCGCCGGTCCGTTTTTTGCCGCGGCGGCCCTTTCCGGGGTGCCGGACCAGGTCCGTTTTTTGCCGCGGTGGCCCATTCCGGGGTGCTGGTGCCGGTCCGTTTTTTGCCGCGGCGGCCCTTTCCGGGGGTGCCGGACCAGGTCCTTTTTTTGCCGCGGCGGCCCATTCCGGGGTGCCGGCTCCGGTCAGTTTTTTGCTGCGGCGGCCAATTCCGGGGGTGCCGGACCAGGTCCGTTTTTTGCCGCGGCGGCCCATTCCGGGGTGCTGGGGCCGGTCCGTTTTTTGCAGCGGCGGCCCATTCCGGGGTGCCGGGGCCGGTCCGTTTTTGCCGCGGCGGCCCATTCCGGGGTGCCGGCTCCGGTCCGTTTTTTGCCGCGGTGCCCCATTCCGGGGTGCCGGGGCCGGTCCGTTTTTTACCGCGGCGGCCCATTCCGGGGTGCCGGACCAGGTCCATTTTTGCCGCGGCAGCCCATTCCGGGGTGCTGGCTCCGGTCAGTTTTTTTGCTGCGGCGGCCCATTCCGGGGTGCCGGGGCCGGTCCGTTTTTTGCCGCGGCGGCCCATTCCGGGGTGCCGGTGCCGGTCCTTTTTTTGCCGCGGCGGCCCATTCCGGGGTGCCGGACCAGGTCCGTTTTTTGCCGCGGCGGCCCATTTTGGGGTGCCGGACCAGGTCCGTTTTTTGCCGCGGCAGCCCATTCCGGGGTGCCGGGGCCGGTCCGTTTTTTTCTGCGGCGGCCCATTCCGGGGTGCCGGCTCCGGTCCGTTATTTGCCGCAGCGGCCCATTCCGGGGTGCTGCGGCCGGTCTGATTTTTGCCGCGGCGGCCCATTCCGGGGTGCCGGAGCTGGTCCGTTTTTTGCCGCGGCGGCCCATTCCGGGGTGCCGGCTCCGGTCCGTTTTTTGCCGCGGCGGCCATTTCCGGGGTGCCGGTGCCGGTCCGTTTTTTGCCGCGGCGGCCCATTCCGGGGTGCCGGAGCCGGTCCGTTTTTTGCCGCGGCGCCATTCCGGGGTGCCGGGGCCGTCCGTTTTTTGCCGCGGCGGCCCATTCCGGGGTGCCGGGGCCGGTCCGTTTTTTGCCGCGGCGGCCCATTCCGGGGTGCCGGACCGGGTCTGTTTTTTGCCGCGGCGGCCCATTCCGGGTTGCCGGCGCCGGTCCGTTTTTTGCCGCGGCGGCCCATGCCGGGGTGCCGGAGCCGGTCCGTTTTTTGCCGCGGCGGCCCATTCCGGGGTGCCGGCTTTGGTCCGTTTTTTGCCGCGGCGGCCCATGCGGGGTGCCGGAGCCGGTCCGCTTTTTACCGCGGCGGCCCATTCCGGGGTGCCGGCGCCGGTCCGTTTTTTGCCACGGCGGCCCTATTCCGGGGTGCCAGAGCCGGTCCGCTTTTACCGCGGCGGCCCATTCCGGGTGCCGGGGCCGGTCCGTTTTTTGCCGCGGCGGCCCATTCCGGGGTGCCGGGGCCGGTCCGTTTTTTGCCGCGGCGGCCCATTCCGGGGTGCCGGACCCGGTCCGTTTTTTGCCGCGGCGGCCCATTCCGGGGTGCCGGACCGGGTCTGTTTTTTGCCGCGGCGGCCCATGCCGGGGTGCCGGAGCCGGTCCGTTTTTTGCCACGGCGGCCCATTCCGGGGTGCCTGCGCCGGTCCGTTTTTTGCCGCGGCGGCCCATTCCGGGGTGCCGGAGCCGGTCCGTTTTTTGCCGCGGCGGCCCATTCCGGGGTGCCGGCGCCGATCCGTTTTTTGCCGCGGCGGGCCAATTCCGGGGTGCCGGACCAGGTCCGTTTTTTGCTGCGGCGGCCCATTCCGGGGTGCCGGAGCGGTCCGTTTTTTGCCGCGGCGGCCCATTCCGGGGTGCCGGACCCGGTCCGTTTTTTGCCGCGGCGGCCCATTCCGGGGTGCCGGAGCCGGTCCGTTTTTTTGCCGCGGCGGCCCATTCCGGGGTGCCGGTGCCGGTC
Source organism: Phalacrocorax carbo (assembly GCF_963921805.1). Lineage (NCBI taxonomy): Eukaryota > Metazoa > Chordata > Aves > Suliformes > Phalacrocoracidae > Phalacrocorax > Phalacrocorax carbo. The sequence goes on along the minus strand of NW_026990301.1, from coordinate 481 downwards.
CGTTTTTTGCAGCGGCGGCCCATTCCGGGGTGCCGGCGCCGGTCCGTTTTTTGCCGCGGCGGCCCATTCCGGGGTGCCGGAGCCGGTCCGTTTTTTGTCGCGGTGCCCCATTCCGGGGTGCCGGGGCCGGTCCGTTTTTTGCCGCGGCGGCCCATTCCGGGTGCCGGCTCCGGTCCGTTTTTTGCCGCGGCGGCCCATTCCGGGGCGCCGGACCAGGTCCTTTTTTTGCCGCGGCGGCCCATTCCGGGGTGCCGGCGCCGGTCCGTTTTTTGCCGCGGTGGCCCATTCCGGGGTGCCGGAGCCGGACCGTTTTTTGCCGCGGCGGCCCATTCCGGGGTGCCGGGGCCGGTCAGTTTTTTGCTGCGGCGGCCCATTCCGGGGTGCCGGACCAGGTCCTTTTTTTGCCGCGGCGGCCCATTCCGGGGTGCCGGCTCCGGTCAGTTTTTTGCTGCGGCGGCCAATTCCGGGGTGCCGGACCAGG